>NC_068427.1:41373895-41673895 GCF_023373465.1 Oncorhynchus keta | reverse complement strand
ATCTACTTCTATTTCAGAGCACTGTCGTGTCTGCCAAAGCATTGACCTAACTGATGAATTTACGACGCGCAACACCCGTTGAATATGTTATGACCGGTGTCAGTAAACGTTGGTAAAAACAAAAAACGTAATTAAAATTGCTACCAGCAGTTTAGTTAATCACAAACGCTCAAGAAAACAGTAATTAACTAGCTTTGCTATAGGGCGAGTAAAATGGTCAGAGTGAGGTGTTCTCTCATTAATGTCTGTAAGTAGTTAGCCAATTTTAACCAGTTATCTTGACTGCTGATGTGAGGTCGGAAGGCTCATATCAACTCAAATCGTCTGCCAGAGCTTCCAGCGTGCGCTCTAAACGCTTTGATAGCAAAACGCTCTGAATTTAGGAACATAATCTGACAAAACTTTGACTTTACTAACGACCGAGAACTCACTCTGACATACTTGAGGCTATTCACAAACGCACCCCGAGTCCTGTCCAATCACTTACCTACTAGCTGTGAGAAGTCAATTATTGTACACTTTTTTTGTTGTTGAAAAAGTTGCTCTCTGACTGAGACGGGGGCGAACCCCTCTTTAAAATTCTACAGAGTACCACAGTATGAGTCGCAATACCCATAAAACCGAGGGGTCAAACAGGGAAATGGTTCCTATCTATCGTTTTTCCACCATTCATTTTTCCCAAGGTATTTTAGAAACTAGTCAAATAAGAGCAGGGTTTCGTGTAGGCGTACCCTGGCGTCACGTTTTGATAGCCGTGTAGGACAAGGTGACTTTTATCAATATATCCGCTTGTATTTACTCCCCAAAAATGAAATGCTAATGTAGCTATCTTAAAGAACAACAAATGCCATGTTGATCTGGATGAGACTGCCAAATCGAGGCACAAGTAAGAATTTATTTATATTTATTTAACATTTATTCAACTAGGCAAGTCAGTTAAGCACAAATTCTTATTTACAATGACAGACTGGCAAAAGGCCTCCTGCGGGGACTGGCCTGGGATTTAAAAAAATATATATATAAATATAAAACAAAACACACACCACAACAAGAGAGACAACACAACACTATATAAAGAGAGACCTAAGACAACAACATAGCAAGGCAGCAACACATGACAACACAGCATGGTAGTAACACAACAACAACATGGTAGCAGCACAACATGGTAGCAGCACAAAACATGTTACAAACATTATTGGGCACAGACAACAGCACATAGGGCAAGAAGGTAGAGACAACAATATATCACACAAAGCAGCCACAAATGTCAGTAAGAGTGTCCATGATTGAGTCTGAATGAAGAGATTGAGAAAAAAAACTGTCCAGTTTGAGTGTTTGTGGCAGCTTGTTCCAGTCTCTACCTGCAGCGAACTGAAAAGAGGAGCGACCTAGGGATGTGTGTGCTTTGGGGACCTTTAACAGAATATGACTGGCAGAATGGGTGTTGTATGTGGAGGATGACGGCTGCAGTAGATATCTCAGATAGAGGGGGGGGTGAGGCCTAAGAGAGTTGTATAAATAAGCATCAACCAGTGGGTCTTTAGACAGGTATACTGAGATTACCAGTTTACAGAGGAGTATAGAGTGCAGTGTTGTGTCCTATAAGGAGCATTGGTGGCAAATCTGATGGCTGAATGGTAAAGAATCTCTTAGCTGTTCGAAAGTACCCTTACCTGCCGATCTATAAATTATGTCTCCGTAATCTAGCATGGGTCGGATGGTCATCTGAATCAGGGTTAGTTTGGCAGCTGGAGTGAAAGAGGGGTGATTACGATAGAGGAGTCTAGATTTAACTTTTGCAGCTTTGATATGTGCTGACAGAACGACAGTGCATCATCTAGCCATACTCAGCAAACTGGATACAGTCTATCACAGTGCCATCCGTTTTGTTACCAAATCACCTTATACCACCCACCACTGCAACCTGTATGCTCTAGTCAGCTGGCCCTCTCTACATATTCGTCGCCAGACCCACTGGCTCCAGGTCATCTATAAGTCTATGCTAGATAAAGCTCCGCCTTATCTCAGTTCACTGGTCACGATAACAACACCCACTCGTAGCACACGTTCCAGCAGGTATATCTCACTGATCATCCCCAAAGCCAACACCTCATTTAGCCGCCTTTCCTTCCAGTTCTCTGCTGCCAGTGACTGGAACGAATTGCAAAAATAGCTGAAGTTGGAGACTGTACATAGTCCATCTGTAAATAGCCCACCCAATCTATCTACCTCATCCCCATACTGTTTTTATTTTATTTACTTTTTTGCTCTTTTGCACACCAGTATCTCTACTTGCACATCATCGTCTGCTCATTTAATACTCCAGTGTTGATTTGCTAAATTGTAACTACTAGCTCCCATGGCCTATTTATTGCCTACCTCCTCATGCCTTTTGCACACACTGTATATAGACTTTGTTTTTTCTAGTGTGTCATTGATTTGTTTATTGTGTTATTAGCTTGTTTATTGTTTACTCCATGTGTAACTCTGTGTTGTTGTCTGTGTCACACTGCTTTGCTTTATCTTGGCAGTTGCAAATGAGAACTTGTTCTCAAATAGCCTACCTGGTTAAATAAAGGTGAAATTAAAAATACTCCCAAGTACTTGTATGAGGTGACTACCTCAAGATCTAAACCCTCAGAGGTAGTAATAACACCTGTGGGAGGAGTGGCATTCTTCTTACCAAACCACATGACCTTTGTTTTGGAGAAAGCTTGTTGGACACTAAGAAAGCTTTGTTGTAGAGCATTTAAAACAAAATCCGGGGAGGGACCAGCTGAGTATAAGACTGTACCATCTGCATATAAATGGATGAAAGAGCTTCCTACTGCATGAGCTATGTTGTTGATGTAAATTGAGAAGAGCGTGGGGCCTAGGATCGTGCCTTGGGGTACTCCCTTGGTGACAGGCAGTGGCTGAGACAGCAGATTTTCAAACTTTATACAGAGAGGTTGTTAGCAAACCAGGCAAGAGACACCAATACTCCTTAGCCGGCCCAAAAGAATGGAAGGGTCTACCACATCAAAAGCTTTGGCCAAGTCAATAAAAATAGCAGCACAATATTGCTTAGTATCAAGGGCAATGGTGACATCATTGAGGACTTTAAGGTTGCAGTGACACATCCATAACCTGAGTGGAAACCAGATTGCATATCAAAGAGAATACTATAGACATCAAGAAAGCCATGTTTTTCCAAAATTTTTGATGAACAGGACAAAATAGAAATATGACAATAACAGTTAGGATCAGCTTGATCTCCCCTTTAAATAAAGGACTAACCGTGGTTGCCTTCAAAGCAATGGAAACCTCCCCAGATAGGAGAGATAGGCTTGGCGATGATAGGGGCAGCAACCTTAAAGAAGAAAGAGTCTAAACCATCTGGCTCAGATGTTTTTTTGGGGTCAAGTTTAAGGAGCTCTTTTAGTACCTTGGACTCAGTGGAGAAACTTTGTAGCGGGGCAGGGGAAAAAGAGGGAGAAGCATCAGGGATAGTCGCATTAGAAGCGGTAGGAGATGAGGAAATGTTAGACGGGCAAGGAGGGATGGCTGAGTCAAATAGGAATCCTAACTTAGTGGTGATTAAAGAGCTCAGCCATTTGCTTCTTGTCAGTAACAACCACATCAACATTAAGGGACATGGGCAGCTGTGAAGAGGAGGGTTTATTCTCCAGGTCTTTAACCGTTTTCCAGAACTTCTTGGGGTTGACCCAGAGAGAGAACTGCTCCTTAAAGTAACTAACTTTGGCCTTCCGTGTAGCCTGAGTGCACTTATTTCTCATTTGCCTGAACGATACCCAGTCAGCATGAGTATGCGTGTGCCAAGCCTTTCGCCAAATGCAATTCTTGTGGTGGAGTAACTCTGCAAGATCACGGTGGAACCAGGGGCTGAACCTGTGTTTAATTCTCATGTTCTTTTGGGGGGTGTGTTTGTTAACAATAACACAGAACATTTTTTTTAAAGAAGGTCCAAGCATCTTGGACAGAGGGGGGGATCAAGCTGATTCTATACTATTTTACAGAGACCAGTTCATGAAGGAAGGCTTGCTCATTAAAGTCTTTTAGCAAGCATCTATGACAAATCAGGACAGGTCGTTTCACTGAGCAGCCAATACGAACACAGGCTGTAAAACAGTGATCACAAAGGTCATTACAGAAAACACCAGACTTGGTGGAGACAACCGAGCACTGAAGGTGATCCTTGGTAAAGATTGCCACTCCCCCACCTTTGGAAGATCTGTCTTGCCGAAAAAGGTTATAACATGAAAGGTTAACATCGGTATTCAAAACACACTTCCTTAACCACATCTCAGTAATGACCAACACATCTGGATTGGAGCTGTGAACCCACACTTTCAATTGATACATTTTAGGTAATAAGCTTCTTGTATTAATGTGCAGAAAACCCAGGCTTTTACGAGAGCAGAAATCAGTGGGGAAGATATCCGAACACAAGTCAGAATTAGGGCTAGCAACAGTAGATGGGCCAGGGTGTACATGCACATTTCCAGGTATCATCAACAGTAATACAATCAAGGCATGGCATCGGACAGGGAGAGCTCTGCAGTGCTGATTTATGACATCTGAATGTGCATCAGATGGCAACATAATCATATTGTACAGCAATTTCATCACGTAACATGAATACAAAGTCGGCGAGAAGTGGTTAGAATAGGATGGGAGGCCAAAAGTCTGTGTAACCAATAGAGAGTCAGAGTCCCAAGTGTGGGAACAAACAAACATAGTCTGTCCCAAAGTTTGTAGTCAACAAAGTATGCAGGAGTCATGAGACAAAGTAGCAAAATAGCAAAATGCACAAGAACAAAACCCATATATAACGACTTGGGGCTAGCCATTGTAAGTTCAGAGTCAATCGCCTTAACAGTGTGTAACAGTATAACTTTACACCGTCCCCTCGCCCATACCCGGGCGTGAACCAGGGACTCTCTGCACACATCGACAACAGTCACCCTCAAAGCATCGTTACCCATCGCTCCACGAAATCCGCGGCCCTTGCAGAGCAAGGGGAACTACTACTTCAAGGTCTCAGAGCAAGTGACGTAACCGATTGAAACGCTATTTAGCGTGCACCGCTAACTAAGCTAGCCGTTTCACATCCGTTACACTCACCCCCCTTTTGACCTTCCTCCTTTTCCGCAGCAACCAGTAATCCGGGTCAACAGCATCAATGTAACAGTATAATTTTAGACCGTCCCCTCGCCCATACTCGGGCGCGAACCAGGGACCTTCTGCACACATCAACAACAGTCACCCACGAAGCATCGTTACCCATCGCTCCATAAAAGCCGCGGCCAATGTAACAGAATAACTTTACGTCCGCCCCCTCGCCCATACCCGGGCACGAACCAGGGACCCTCTGCACACATCGACAACAGTCACCCTCGAAGCATCGTTACCCATCGCTCCACAAAAGCGGCCCTTGCAGAGCAAGGGGAACTACTACTTCAAGGTCTCAGAGCAAGTGACGTAACCGATTGAAACGCTATTTAGCGCGCACCGCTAACTAAGCTAGCCGTTTCACATCCGTTACAAGTGCATGAGTGCTCGAGGTGAGTCGAAAACTCGGTAGAGAGGCGTGAGTGTGGTGGGGGTACCTGTACCAGACCAGGGTAGACTGTGAACAGATCGCCAGGTGGAATCCAAGCAGCAGGCAACGGGAGAAGGTGTCACACCCACATGGGAGAGGCTTTTATTTCTGGAGGAAGACTCCTTCTAGAAAATTCCAGTGAATGGTCTTTGAACAGCAGCAGGGGGCTTCAGAGGATGCTTTCAAGACTCCTGCCACTTGTTTGGCCCAAAGGCCTCGACACCTTTTACTTCACACCTTAGTGCTAATTGAATTTGAATCTGGTCTGTCCTTGCATGCCTGGGAGCCTAGACTCAGCATTCAGTCCCCATAAAATAAAATACATAATTGTAATGTACTTTATTTAAATTTTTTATTATTGGCTTTCAAAAACAGCGTCAGACCAAACACTACTCACTCAGTTCCAGGTTGGATGATGTCCTCAGGTCTCTGCTGTTTGTTTGCTGGAGCACCCTCCGTATAGCTTGGAAAAATAAAACTTTGGAAGCAGTAATCTCTCCGGTTAATTTTGGTCAAAATTGGGTTGTTGGTTTGGAGTTTTGATCTGGAGCGAAGGCCATGCTGTGTACCTGCCGAAAAATCCAAGAGTATCTAACTCCAAATCTATCCTTTTGTAAAAAAACATGTTGAAATGTGAGAGCTCACATGCAGCTGTGTCTCTCTCTCTCTGAGGGGGGTGTGTCCCCACAAGGACAATAATCTCTGGATTAACTATCTAATGTTAGCTAAATGTAGTAATGAGTAAATTGGCTACATTTCATTAAATTTACAATTATGTGAACTGTCTTTAGCAGTTTCCATACAGCTATGGGTGCCTCCATCCAGCAAAACTACATTTCCACTACACTTCCTGAGTTACACTTACACACTGGTTTTCGGAGCATGCTAGATAGGTAATTAGCACAGGTGGTCGCCTCTTATCTTCCTTCTGTTTTCAGTAAACAAGCGCTGTAACATTGAGATATGGCCGTGTGGGAACACTAACCCTATCAAGGTGTATATCAATTTAACCATTTTGTTTTTTGAAAATTATTTCTCGCTAATATGAAAGATAAGGTCCTTATGTTTCCAAAAATGTAACGCAAGTGATGCATGTAATGTTCAGATCGAGCATCTTGACTCTTATGTGTACTGTAATGGAACTGATCGTCATGATCAAGGGCTAATGTTTTGCATACACATAATGAAAAGTAGAAAGCAGTATTTTGACAGGATAGGCAGGTACTTTTTCCGTACTGTAATGTCACATTCTCATAAATGTTTATCACCATCTTCATTTTCCTTCCTTTGCAAAAACCTCTGGATATGGTGCTATTTCAAATTTGACAACTTTTGACAAACTTTCTAAGATGCTCTAGCCAGGGCTGTCTTCAGGGCTACAGAAAATTCAGATTTCCCTGGGGTTGAAGGTCGTGAGGGAAGTCTGCCCAGGGACACCGTATGCTATGGGGGGTTTCTCGTTTGGGAAAAAGACTGTCCTCTCCACTGAGGTATAATAAGAATCCTAAGGATCCTCAAGAATCATAAGGTCCTCTCTCTTCTGGGACCCGGACACCGATATGTGGTTGAGTTGTCGAGGAGTGTGTAAATTCGTTAAGTAGGCAAAGGGAAGAGTGTCCTCCCTCCTCGATAGCCACCTTTCATCAAAGATACTCATGTGTGTCTTTATTTCGCCTTTATTTAACCAGGTAGGCAAGTTGAGAACAAGTTCTCATTTGCAATTGCGACCTGGCCAAGATAAAGCAAAGCAGTTCGACACATAAAACAACACAGAGTTACACATGGAATAAACAAACATACAATCAATATTACAGTAGAAAAATCTATATACAGCATGTGCAAATAAGGTAGGATAAGAGAGGTAAAGGCAATAAATAGGCCATGGTGGCGAAGTAATTATAATATAGCAATTAAACACTGGGATGGTAGAATGTGCAGAAGATGAATGTACAAGTAGAGATACTGGGGTGCAAATGAGCAATATAAATACAGTATGGGGATAAGGTAGAGTGGATGGGCTATTTACAGAAGAGCTATGTACAGGTACAGTGATCTGTGAGCTGCTCTAACAACTGGTGCTTAAAGCTAGTGAGGGAGGCAAGAGTTTCCAGCTTTAGTAATTTTTGCAGTTTGTTCCAGTCATTGGCAGCAGAGAACTGGAAGGAGAGGCGGCCAAAGGAAGAATTGGCTTTGGGGGTGACCAGTGAGATATACCTGCTGGAGTGCGTGCTACGGATGGGTGCTGCTATTGTGACCAGTGAGCTGAGATAAGGCAGGGCTTTACCTAGCAGAGACTTGTAGATGACCTGGAGCCAGTGGGTTTGGCGACGAGTATGAAGCGGAGGCCAGCCAACGAGAGCGTACAAGTCGCAGTGGTGGGTAGTATATGGAGCTTTGGTGACAACACGGATGGCACTGTGATAGACTGCATCCAGTTTGTTGAGTAGAGTGTTGGAGGCTATTTTGTAAATGACATCGCCGAAGTCGAGGATCGATAGGATGGTCAGTTTTACGAGGGTATGTTTGGCAGCATGAGTGAAGGATGCTTTGTTGCGAAATAGGAAGCCGATTCTAGATTTAATTTTGGATTGGAGATGTTTAATGTGAGTCTGGAAGGAGAGTTTACAGTCTAACCAGACACCTAGGTATTTGTAGTTGTCCACATATTCTAAGTCAGAACCGTCCAGAGTAGTGATGCTGGACGGGCGGGCAGGTGCGGGCAGCGATCGGTTGAAGAGCATGCATTTAGTTTTACTTGCATTTAAGAGCAGTTGGAGGCCACGGAAGGAGAGTTGTATGGCATTGAAGCTCTTGGGGGATGTGTTGGTACCATTCTTTATTCATGGCTGTGTTCTTAGGCAAAATTGTGAGTGAGCCCACTCCCTTGGCTGAGAAGCAACCCCACACATGAATGGTCTCAGGATGCTTTACTGTTGGCATGACACAGGACTGATGGTAGCGCCCACCTTGTCTTCTTCGGACAAGCTTTTTTCCAGAATCCCCAAACAATCGGAAAGGGGATTCATCAGAGAAAATGACTTTACCCCAGTCCTCAGCAGTCCAATCCCTGTACCTTTTGCAGAACATCAGTCTGTCCCAATGTTTTTCCTGGAGAGAAGTGGCTTCTTTGCTGCTCTTCTTGACACCAGACCATCGTCCAAAAGTCTTTCCCTTATTGTGTGTCAGATGCACTCACACCTGCCTGCTGCCATTCCTGAGCAAGCGCTGTACTGGTGGTGCCCCGATCCCGCAGCTGAATCAACTTTAGGAGACGGTCCTGGTGCTTGCTGGACTTTCTTGGGCACCCTGAAGCCTTCTTCACAACAATTGAACCGCTCTCCTTGAAGTTCTTGATGATGCGATAAATGGTTGATTTTGGTGCAATCTTACTGGCAGCAATATCCTTGCCTGTGAAGCCTTTTTGTGCAAAGAAATGATGACGGCACGTGTTTTCTTGCAAGTAACCATGGTTGACAGAGGAATAACAATGATTCCAAGCACCACCCTCCTTTTGAAGCTTCCAGTCTGTTATTCAAACTCAATCATCATGACAGAGTGATCTCCAGCCTTGTCCTCGCCAACACTCACACCTGTGTTAACGAGAGAATCACTGACATGATGTCAGCTGGTCCTTTTGTGGCAGGGCTGAAATGCAGTGGAAATGTTTTTGGGGGATTCAGTTCATTTGCATGGCAAAGAGGGACTTTACAATTAATAGCAATTCATCTGATCACTCTTCATAACATTCTGGAGTATATGCAAATTGCCATCATACTGCCATCATACTGAAACAGCAGACTTAGTGAAAATTAATATTTGTGTCATTCTCAAAACTTTTGGCCACGGCTGTACATATTACTAGGAAAAAAGTGACTTGGCAACAGGATAGATAATAAACATTAGCAGCCACATACAGTGGGGAGAACAAGCATTTGATACACGGCCTATTTTGCAGGTTTTCCTACTTACAAAGCATGTAGAGGTCTGTCATTAGTATCATGGGTACATTTCAACTGTAAGAGACGGAATCTAAAACAAAAATCCAGAAAATCACATTGTATGATTTTTAAGTAATTAATTTGCATTTTATTGCATGTATTTGATCACCTACCAACCAGTAAGAATTCCGGCTCTCACAGACCTGTTAGTTTTTCTTTAAGAAGCCCTCCTGTTCTCCACTCATTACCTGTATTAACTGCACCTGTTTGAACTCGTTATCTGTATAAAAGACACCTGTCCACACACTCAATCAAACAGACTCCAACCTCTCCACAATGGCCAAGACCAGAGAGCTGTGTAAGGACATCAGGGCTAAAATTGTAGACCTGCACAAGGCTGGGATGGGCTACAGGACAATAGGCAAGCAGCTTGGTGAGAAGGCAACAACTGTTGGTGCAATTATTAGAAATGGAAGAAGATCAAGATGATGGTCAATCACCCTCGGTCTGGGGCTCCATGCAAGATCTCGCCTCGTGGGGCATCAATGATCATGAGGAAGGTGAGGGATCAGCCCAGAACTTCACGGCAGGACCTGGTCAATGACCTGAAGAGAGCTGGGACCACAGTCTCAAAGAAAACCATTAGTAACACACTACGCCATCATGGATTAAAATCCTGCAGCGCACGCAAGATCCCCCTGCTCAAGCCAGCGCATGTCCAGGCCCGTCTGAAGTTTGCCAATGACCATCTGGATGATCCAGAGGAGGAATGGGAGAAGGTCATGTGGTCTGATGAGACAAAAATATAGCTTTTTGGTCTAAACTCCACTCGCCGTGTTTGGAGGAAGAAGAAGGATGCGTACAACCCCAAGAACACCATTCCAACTGTGAAGCATGGAGGTGGAAACATCATTCTTTGGGGATGCTTTTCTGTAAAGGGGACAGGAAGACTGCACCGTATAGAGGGGAGGACGGATGGGCCCATGTATCGCGAGATCTTGGCCAACAACCTCCTTCCCTCAGTAAGAGCATTGAAGATGGGTCGTGGCTGGGTCTTCCAGCATGACAACGACCCGAAACACACAGCCAGGGCAACCAAGGAGTGGCTCCGTAAGAAGCATCTCAATGTCCTGGAGTGGCCTAGCCAGTCTCCAGACCTGAACCCAATAGAAAATCTTTGGAGGGAGCTGAAAGTCCGTATTGCCCAGCGACAGCCCCGAAACCTGAATGATCTGGAGAAGGTCTGTATGGAGGAGTGGGACAAAATCCATGCTGCAGTGTGTGCAAACCAGTATAAGAACTACAGGAAACGTATGATCTCTGTAATTGCAAACAAAGGTTACTGTACCAAATATTAAGTTCTGCTCTTCTGATGTATCAAATACTTATGTAATGCAATAAAATGCAAATTAATTACTTAAAAATCATACAATGTGATTTTCTGGATATTTGTTTTAGATTCCGTCTCTTACAGTTGAAGTGTACCTATGATAAAAAAATTACAGACCTCTACATGCTTTGTAAGTAGGAAAACCTGCAAAATCGGAAGTGTATCAAACACTTGTTCTCCCCACTGTATGTGATGAGTCAAAAAAGGTTTGTGCAAAAATGGTCAATGCAGATAGTCCGGTTAACTATTTAACTGACTATTTAGCAGTCTTATGCCTTGGGGGTAAAATATGTTCAGGGACCTGTTGGTTCCAGAGTTGGTGCATCGGTACTGTTTGTCATGTGGTAGCAGAGAAAACAGTCTATGACTTGGGTGGCTGGAGTCTTTGACCATTTTTAGGGCCTTCCTCTGACACCACTTGGTATAGTGGTCCTGGATGGCAGGGAGCTGGGCACCATTGATATGCTGAGACATATGCACTACCATCTGTAGTGCCTTGTGGTCGGACGCCAAGCAATTGCCATTCCAAGCGGTCATGCATCCAGTCAAGATGCTCTCAAAAGGTGCAGGTGAAGAACTTATTGATGATCTGAGGGCCCATGCCAACTCTTTTCAGCCTCCTGAGGGGAAGAGGCATTGTCATGGCCTCTTCACGACTGTGTTGGTGTGTGTGGACCATGATAGATCCTTAGTGATGTGGACACCGACGAACGTGAAACTCTCGACCCGCTCCACTTGATGTGGATGGGGGCGTGCTCGGCCCTCCGTTTCCTGTAGTCCATGATCAGCTACTCTTCTTGCTCACATTGAGGGAGAGGTTGTTGTCCTGGCAACACTACCCGGTCACTGATCTCCTCCCTATAGGGTGTCTCATTGTCATCATCCGTGATCAGGCCTACCACTGTTGTGTTGCCAGGAACCTTGGACCCCAGGGAAGAGTAGCTGCTGCTTTCACAACAGCTCATGGGGATCCTAATAAAATACCAACTTAATGATGGAGTCGCACATGGCCACACAGTCATGGGTGAACAGGAGGAACAGGAGGGGAATAAGCGCGCACCCTTGAGGGGCACCCGCGTGGCGGATGTTGTTGCCTACACTCACCACCTGGGGGCGGCCCGTCAGGAAGTCCAGTATCCAGTTGCAGAGGGAGGTTTTCAGTTCCAGGGTCCTTAGCTTATTGATGAGCTTGGAGGGCACTTTAGTGTTGAGAGGTCCTTGAAATCTGCAGCTCTAGCCGTTAGTTCAGTGCAGATGATGCCTGTAATCCATGGCTTCTGGTTTGGGTATGTACATACGGTTGCTGTGGGGAAGACGTCATCGATGCACTTATTAATGATGCATTTGTATGCGTTTGTGTGTGTGGACGACAGGTGATCTCGATGTATTTTTCCTGCCTGTAGTTGCACAGGTGACATGCATGCAGAAATAATATGGATTTCCGTTTCCCTTGCAATAAAATCACCAGCCACTTGGAATGCCGTCTCTGGATGAGCGGTCTCTTGTTTGCTTATGGGCCCATACAGCTCTTTGAGTGCGGTTTTAGTGCTGGCATCAGTTTGTGGTGGTAAATAAGACAGCTACGAAAAATATAGGTAAATACAGCTATTCCCAAGTCGAATGTAGATGGTTCTGATTGGGGAATCGATGTTAGCGTTGTCGAGCAGTGAACAGGAAACTATGAAAAACAGATTTTAAATGCTACACCCATCCACCAATTTAAAATCGAATATGGATGCCAATGTTTTGTTCTGGCTTCGTGCGCACACGTTTGCACTACTTCCCATCTGGATAAGCACGGTTGCCTACTGCAAGGCTGATTAGCTAGGACAAACAGGTGTGAAACATAGTTGTGCACACATACAAACAACACAACATGGAATCCATGTTTGGTTTTGATTTGGAGGGGGGCTCAGTGTTATACAGCTAGATGGAGATTACGATATCCGTCTAGAAGCTGGGCTAACTCAGACAGTGCCCTGTCTTACAGCCAATCTATTTGAGGGTGGGATAATATTATATTATTATTTTGGATAATATTATATTAATACTTTGACTCCAATTATCGATTTGTAACACTAGGTAGCGTTAACTAGCGCTAGTCGGCTGTACCTGTAAAACATATAAAGAGTGAGACAACACTTTTATTTCCATGACTGATAAAAACTAATTTTCTCATGCTCTCTCCTTTCTCTCTGCAGCAGGCAAATAGTGAGCAATATGTTTGGAACATCAAATTGCAAAACAATCGCAGTATCGAATAATACGTATCAAATCGTGAGCAACGCAATACATATCGTATCGGCACCTACATTTTGGAATAAAAATTGTATCATGAGGCCCCTGGCAATTCCCAGCCCTACAATCTATTCTCTCTGACTTTACCTTCTGAGCCATTTAAATTGTCCACAGTTTTTTTGGGATACAGTCTGGATACTAGTGATCTTCAAATGTACAGTATATTCATGATAAACAAGAGCAAATGCAAAAATTACCCAGCTTTATTTAGAGCACTACTCATTTCCCTTGGCCGTGATCATTTTCAACCTAAAACGTTCCTCTTCAGACAATGGCAAAAACTCTTAAAACCATATAAATAGAGGGAGAGTGTTTGCTTTACCAGAACCTTTATTTCTATGCTTCAAACCTCAACATCCCCCCACACAAAGCAATACAACTTTAAAACACCTTGTTATGTGCTGAGTATGCTATTATTCAATCTAACAGTTTTCCACATTTCTCTCTCTTGCTCTCATTCTCTCTCCACATGTCTTTCTCTGCCTGCATAATATCTCTCTTTCTGTCACTTTCGGATTCATTTATGTGGGGAATTGCTTGTAAACCTCAATGGCGTCCATGCAGCAGAGAGAATAGCCAGGTTCAGGTAAAGACAACCGTCTCCCTGTGGCCCCAGACTGATTGATACTTTAGAGAAGCGAAGTTACTGACGTGCATGATGCATACTCCTGTGAAGAGACGGGTGATCTGATGCCCTGTTATCTTTACATAACGTCTGAGTGGGAGGACAGGCAGCGTCATTCAAGACGAGGGCCAGTGCCACAGCCCTGCATATGCAGCTGAGAGAGGAGAGCTCTGTTTGGAGCTGTTCGACGTGAAGGCAGGCGCCCTCAAACTGGAATCTGGTTCACTGAGGGGAGAACTAACAAATGAAATTATGCAAAACACTCCAATAAATTCATAAGGCAAACCGGAAATGGAAATGGACACTACGGCTTTGAATAAACAAAGTGGGTTTTGATTTGCAGTCAAAAAGGATATTAAAGAGTAGTTATGCATTTTGAATCACTGCTGTATGGTTCTTGAAGAGCTTTCCTGTCTGTAATTTAGCCTGAGCAAACAATCCTACATTTAGGAAATTGATTTAGACTGAGAAAATGTTATGAATTAAGATAATGAATGAAATAAACAGTGAGACACAGCCTAGACCTATAAAGATAAAACTGTTTACATTAATATCAGTGAATGACAATTCATATTTTCCCTTTGAAATGGAATGACAGGATCAGAATTACAATTAAGGTATTGTTGCCTTAATTCAAGATAGCTGAAGATTGCATTCTACATCAGCCATTCAGTGAGAAATCCCTTTTGTGGCCAGAACAATACAGTCATCAACAGAACATTACATATTTGGTCTTATCTCCCTGGCCCATGCTGATGGCTTGACAGCTGCAGACCAATAGACTGACACCCCAGGTGCATGCGATGGTTATTTCCTCCTGACAGCGCAGATCCACAAATATGTGTCCCAAATGGCACCCTATTCCTTATATAGTGCACTACTTTTGACTAGATGCCTATGGGTCCTGGTGAAAAGTAGTGAACTACATAGGGAATAGGGTGCCATTTGGAACGTATTCCACATAGAGGCAGCAAGCAGTGTCCCTCAGATCCCACAACAAAACCAGACAGAGCAAATTTCAAATGCTGCATCTGCTTCTAATATGGCTTCTCCCTGGGGGGGTCACAGTTTTTTACTGTGGACAGAGTGTTACCTTCCTCACACCACTCTCCGCCCTGGTTATTTATCTGTAAATTGATCGCAAGCCCCCGGTTCCCTGGGATGTGTCTGATGCTGACTCCCTGGTTGAAATTGGTAGTATAGGCTTTAGCCTTGCTCTTACTTAACCAACTTTAGCCTGGTATAATGGAGCAATCTGCTCCCCTCTGTATATCCACCGCCAACCCCCAGATGGGCTCTTGCTGTAGTATTTATTGCTGTTGTACCTATGGCGTATCAGCTCCCTGAGACTACACTTTACTGGCCAGTTGACCCGCCTCATACATCCTGTATCTGGGTATTATTTTATTTTTCTTCAGGGCAGACAGACCTCAATGTAAATATTTGTTTTTCCGAATTCAGGAAAATAAGGTGTTTCATTGAAGTCTTGAGATTGCATTTATGCTGCGGTTGATGATCCATTTAGTCTGAATGGTGCCTGTACATTTGTGTGGGTTTGCCGAGGTTTTGTTGCTCACGCTAATCGGCATCACTCCCGCACATTTTAATCATCATCATTGGAACTAGTTGTATGACTGCTTGTATCTTAGAACGCACAGTGGCATTGATGGTAAACCGTGTTAAAAGGATTTGCTAGAAAATACATCAGACGACGACGCCAAGCTGTGTCGGTCCTTTGGGCAAAGTCAAATCTGAACAATGCGTTAAGAGAAAAATAAATCATTTGAATAATATTTTTTTTCAAGACCCCCCTTGGGCCATTGCATCAGGGCTAAGAAGAGTTTGAGGAAGAAGAGTTAGGTGGCTTGTTTTGGGGTGAGTGAGTGAGTGGGAGTGAGGAAGTTGAGCAGTGGTGTGCGTACACAGTATACGCTTTAAGTCTTCAAGCACCACTCTGACTCACCCCAGTGGGCGAGGGCCAGGAGAACATCAGGACACCCACGCCCTCAGCCCACACTCCCCTCAGCTCAGCTCTACAGCTACTGCCCTGGAGGCTGAACAACACAGAGGGACGGGCAGGACAGAAAATAAGAAATACATTATTTATTTTTTTAACTATTAATAGTCAACCGTCATCAACGTTATGTATGTTTTCCTCTAGATGCTGTAGGGAACATAAGTGTGTGGGTACAGTGCCGGACCTAAACTACAGATATTTATTATTAGACACAGAGTGAAAGGACCACAGTCTTTGAAATAGACATCAATGTCTGAAATAGACAAGGGTGTCCTGGCCACGAAAGACCTTCAGCTGATAATGGAGGTCTTTCCTCCTGTTGTATCATCATACACCTGAAGACAAAAGGCAAACCATAGGCCTACAGGAAAAAGACAAATACAAGTACATCATGGCTTTACGAGTGACCTCAAACCTCCTACTCCAATCGCTTGCCAGTGCTTGTGCAAATAGTCTAAGGCACAAAAGTCACACAGATGAGATCCACCTTTGGTTATTTACAATCTGTGTTGTAAAACCTGCTGGCTATCATCAGACTAACCACCCTATCCTCCCATTCTCCTCCAGTCACAGACGGATTACAATCTCAGCCCCAACTGGATGCGATTCAGCTGTGCTGGAGAAGCTGTGCTGGAGAAGCTGTGCTGGAGAAGCTGTGCTGGAGAAGCTGTGCCGGGGAATTGGATATGACATTTTCAGCAATACTGCCTTAGTGCCTTTCTTCAGCTCCCCTTTCAACCTACCAGCACACCAGGAACACAAGTGGACGGCTTTCTTGTGGTATTGATTTTTCTTTTCCAGAGATGTAGCAACCAGCTTCCCAGGTGGTCTGTATTGGATTGCCATTACAGTCCCCAATACTGTGTTATTTGGCCTTTTACCCTTCTGTGGGCTACCTGAATGAGACTATAGCTTGTCCAAGGCACAGATGTACAAAGGTGGTGGTTCTTGTTTCTGTGTATACAACGCCCATAAAAACAGTACAGAAGCTACACATTTCTGACCTTTTGGCATTTAACCCTACCTGTATAAGGCTACCGTATTGTCCCAGGACCCAAAGTCAAAGAGGCACACACTTGTTTCTACCACCTCCAACAACCTCTTCAGTAGCTACGGAGTAGTCTCCGACATCTTGCTCAACTCCCGAAAAAGACTAACCAGCACAAAGAAAGTTGGTGATAAGACCTCTGTAATAAGCGTGATATGAGGCATCAGTGAACCTGAAAGGCACAGGGAAAGGGAGGTAAAGCACAGCTGTGTTCACAGTAAAGATACAATTACATTTGTGGAGACTAAGCCAAGTGGAAACGGAGTCGCAGCAGCGCCGCAATTATGGAGGAGCAGTCTAGCTGCTGCTCATCACGCCACAAGGTGATGAAATACACTGTGAATGCAAATTGGCGTGGTTAGTATGGTAATGCACGTGGATCACGACGTACCCGGTAGAGGGGTGCAAAGGGAGGGAGGGTCAGTGACAATTAAGGCAGATAATTAGCCCAAGTCGTGAGCTGGAGTTACCATGGCATTGATGGCTATCTTTGTTATGAGAGCTAATGCATTGTAACGTTTTGTGTTAAGACATCACGACGGCGCCTCATCATATATCAGACAGGAAAATGTGTGAGTGTTGAATTGTGTGTTTTGTCTTATTTCCACTGTCCTCGTTCCCTGTCAGGCCTGTCACCGTGGTGCACCTGATCCTGTGTCAAAGGCTAGTAAAGAAGCCGAGACTGGCACCAGGGGCAGGTGGACCACAGTTGATGCTAATGCCACTTTTCATTTAGCATCATTACTCGGCTGCCAACTACTAAAGCAATCTGTCTCTTACTGAGTGAGCTCTGTCTTAGAATGAATAAGAGATACAGTTTAACACCATAAATACTCCACTGGAATTCATCATCTTCTCTTCTTGAAGAAGGCATGAATCATGACCAACAGAACCAAGGGCCTATACAGCAACTGATGTGTAACGTCTGACCAAAGAATACTACAGAAGAAAATATGAAAATAAAATATATAATATGACATTTTGGACCTGAAAAGAAGCTGGCAAATTAATTATTATACCCCTTTTAATAAATTCTCTATTCAGAGGAGGCGCAATAATCTTGTATAGTTCAATTATGTCGTTATCACCAGATGGGACCCTCTGTGGTCCTTTCAGGGCTGCTTCTGCTCTGGCGTCTTCAGGCCCTTGTGGGTTTGGAAGATAACATTTAGGAGTTCTGCATGTTATTGTGAGGCAACCATGACCCAGGATGCCATGCTGTTTGGAGCTTGAGCCGCCGTGCGCCCCTCCGTAGACAGGGATGATGAATGCGCGGCGAGGCACCGAGTCCTGACTGAGTCTCGTCCATTGTGTATGGAGGCAGGCCAACGGGGAGAATGGAGCCCCATCAATTAAAAAGAGACACCGCTGGCTACAATGACATTACTCAAATAGATTCAACTAGGGACCAGCAGGAAAATAAACCTCAGCGTCCCAGATAGATAGATATTTGTTATTCACCAAATCAGCACTAATGTTGGTTGTTTCTGGGACTTTTAGAGGCACAACTGGTGGAAGAGGGGAAAGCATAATATCTGTAAGAGGAGAATAAAACAGCCCGTGGTTACAACCTAGGCAACGGAAGCCAACAACACCATCAGTGTTGATTTGCACAGGTCTGCCAGACTCATAATTGCAGAGCTGTAAGGGGGGCGAAACTGGGTTAGAGGCAAATAATTATGAAAATTATAATAATTCACAGTTTGCACATAGATGTTGGCAAAGGCTCAACCTGTTGATATCCCCCGGACTCAACCTGTTGATACCCCCCAGCCTCAACCTGTTGATACCCCCAGCCTCAACCTGTTGATACCCCCCTGCCTCAACCTGTTGATACCCCTGGCCTCAACCTGTTGATACCCCTGGCCTCAACCTGTTGATTCCCTCCCGGCCTCAACCTGTTGATACCCCCAGCCTCAACCTGTTGATACCCCCTGGCCTCAACCTGTTGATACCCCCTGGCCTCAACCTGTTGATACCCCTGGCCTCAACCTGTTGATACCCCCTGGCCTCAACCTGTTGATACCCCCTTGCCTCAACCTGTTGATACCCCACGGCCTCAACCTGTTGATATCCCCCGGCCTCAATCTGTTGATACCCCCCGGCCTCAACCTGTTGATACCCCCCAGGCCTCAATCTGTTGATACCCCCCGGCCTCAATTTGTTGATACCCCCCGGCCTCAATCTGTTGATACCACACGGCCTCAACCTGTTGATATCCCCCGGCCTCAACCTGTTGATACCACCCGGCCAAGCATCACATTTATTCATCCATCTGCACATCAGAGACAATTTTTTGATAAGCACTCAGGTCAGATATTTCAATTGACGCATGTATCTCGTGGTGTGTTCAAAGCAATGAAGAGGAGGTGATAATTAGGAGATCTGGCGCTTTTTCTAAAAGGTGTCAGAATGCAATTGCGAGAGGAGGGAAAAGAGAATGCAGGTGTTTGAAAGAAAATTATATTTACAGGGCCTTCAGAAATGATTCACATCCCTTTGACTTTCTCCACATTTTGTTGTGTTATAACGTGGGATTAAAATGGATATAAGTGTCATTTTTTGGGGTCAACGACCTACACAAAATACTCTGTCAAAGTCGAAGACAAATTCTAACATTTGTAAACAAGAAATATGAAAATTAACCGGTAATATACTGTATCTTGATTAGATAAGTATTCAATCACCATGAGACATTACATGTTCGAATCCCCTTTGCCTGTGATCACAGCTGTGAGTCTTTCTGGGTAAGTCTCTAAGAGCTTTGCACACCTGGATTGTACAATATTTACACATTCTTTTAAAATTTCTTCAAGCTCTGTCGATCATTTCTAGACAGCCATTTTCAAGTGTTACAATAGATGTTCAAGCTTATTTAAGTCAACACTGTAACTAGGTGACTCAGGAACATTGTCTTGGTAAGCAACTCCAGTGTATATCTGGCCTTGTGTTTTAGGTTATTGTCCTGCTGAAATGTTAATTTGTCTCACAGTGTCTGTTGGAAAGCAGACAACCAGATTTTTCTCCAGGATTTTGCCTTTGCTTAGCTCTATTCCATTTATTTTTTATCCTAAACAACTCCCTAGTCCTTGCAGATGACAAGCATACAAATAACATGATGCAGCCACCACCATACTTAAAAATATGAAGAGTGGTACTCAGTGATGTGTTGGATTTGCCCCAAACATAACACTTATTATTCAGGACATGAAGTGTATTTTTAAATGCCACATGTTTTGCAGTATTACTTTAATATATAATAATAATATATGCCATTTAGCAGACGCTTTTATCCAAAGCGACTTACAGTCATGTGTGCATACATTCTACGTATGGGTGGTCCCGGGAATCGAACCCACTACCCTGGCGTTACAAGCGCCATGCTCTACCAACTGAGCTACAGAAGGACCACAGAAGGACTTTAGTGCCTTGTTGCAAACAGGATGCATGCTTTGGATGATTTGTATTCTGTGCAGGCTTCCTTCTTTTCACTGTGTCATTTATGTTAGTATTGTGTTGTAAATACTATGTTATTGATGAATGTCCTCAGTTTTCTCAAATCACAGCCATTAAACTATTTTTGTAATTGTTTTAAAGTCACCATTGATCTCATGGTGAAATCCCTGAGCAGTTTCCCTCCTGTCTGGCAACTGAGTTAGACAAGATGCCTGTATCGTTGTAGTGACTGGGTGTATTGATACACTATCCAAATTGTAATAACACGATGCTCAAAGAGATATTCAATGTCTGCATTTTATTTTATTTTGACCCATCTACCAATAGGTTCCCTTGGCGAGGCATTTTAATACTTTTTAAATTTTTTTAACCTAAAACCTATTTTTTACTTAAAAATTGCACTGTTGGTTAGGGCCTGTAAGTAAGCATTTCACTGTAAGGTCTACACTTGTTGTATTCGGTGCACGTGACAAATACACTTTGATTTGATTTGATTGGAAAACCACCCTGGTCTTTGTGGTTGATATCTGTGTTTGAAATTCACTGCTCAACTGAGGGACATAACAGACACTTGTATGTGTGGGGTACAGAGAGGATGTAGTCATTCAAAAATCATGTTAAACACTATTATTGCACACAGAGTCCATCCATGCAACTTATTATATGACTTGTTAAGCACATTTTTACACCTGAACTTATTTCAGCTTGCCATAACAAATGGGTTGAATGGGTTGAATGGGTTGAATGCTTATTGACCTAAGACAGTTCAGCTTTTAACTTTTTATTCATTTGTAAAACTTTCTAAAAGCATCATTTCACTTTGTCATTACGGGGTATTGTGTGTAGGCCAGTGATACAACAATATGTGGAAAAAGTCAAGGGGTGTGAATACTTTCTGAAGGCGCTGTACATCATCAATAATTTCTTTTGAGATGAGTTGAGAAGATTCTAGCAGTTCACTGTTGTGTCTGTCTCCAGTCTCCGACTGCTGTTTGGGAGTTTGTGTTTGGTGTTGGGTAGAGATATTGATCCATCCTCTGCTGTGCAGTTCCAGACAGATTGCACCACCTAATCCCGTTTAATTGTTGAAATTCGGGTTTTGCCGGAATCCTGCTGGCATTTCACTCATGGCACCATGTTGCGGGACTATTGCCTTGGGAGCAAAGGTGGAAAAATACCTTGCATTCATTAGATACACAGTGGTTTATCATGCTGGAGTTGCTGATAAACTTGTCGTTCTGTCATTAAGTTAATCTGCAGGTAGATTTACTTTTCACTATCGTCAAATTGCATTATCGTCATACAGGCCTGTCTTTCTGCAGTTAATTTAGTTGTCACTTTCCACGCTGTTTCGCTGACCTAACACATTTATATTGTTGGAATTAAATCAAATCAAATCCAATTTTATTTGTCACATACACATGGTTAGCAGATGTTAATGCGAGTGTAGCGAAATGCTTGTGCTTCTAGTTCCGACAATGCAGTAATAACCAACAAGTAATCTAACTAACAATTCCTAAACTACTGTCTTATACACAGTGTAAGGGGATAAAGAATATGTACATAAGGATATATGAATGAGTGATGGTACAGAGCAGCATAGGCAAGATACAGTAGATGGTATCAACAGTATATACATATAAGATATATGTAAACAAAGTATAAGATGAGTATGTAAACAAAGTGGCATAGTTAAAGTGGCTAGTGATACATGTATTACATAAGGATGCAGTCGATGATATAGAGTACAGTATATACGTATGCATATGAGATGAATAATGTAGGGTAAGTAACATTATATAAGGTAGCATTGTTTAAAGTGGCTAGTGATATATTTACATAATTCCCATCAATTCCCATTATTAAAGTGGCTGGAGTTGAGTCAGTGTCAGTGTGTTGGCAGCGGCCACTCAATGTTAGTGGTGGCTGTTTAACAGTCTGATGGCCTTGAGATAGAAGCTGTTTTTCAGTCTCTCGGTCCCAGCTTTGATGCACCTGTACTGCCCTCGCCTTCTGGATGATAGCGGGGTGAACAGGCAGTGGCTCGGGTGGTTGATGTCCTTGATGATCTTTATGGCCTTCCTGTAACATCGGGTGGTGTAGGTGTCCTGGAGGGCAGGTAGTTTGCCCCCGGTGATGCGTTGTGCAGACCTCACTACCCTCTGGAGAGCCTTACGGTTGAGGGCGGAGCAGTTGCCGTACCAGGCGGTGATACAGCCCGCCAGGATGCTCTCGATTGTGCATCTGTAGAAGTTTGTGAGTGCTTTTGGTGACAAGCCGAATTTCTTCAGCCTCCTGAGGTTGAAGAGGCGCTGCTGCGCCTTCTTCACGATGCTGTCTGTGTGAGTGGACCAATTCAGTTTGTCTGTGATGTGTATGCCGAGGAACTTAAAACTTGCGACCCTCTCCACTACTGTTCCATCGATGTGGATAGGGGGGTGTTCCCTCTGCTGTTTCCTGAAGTCCACAATCATCTCCTTAGTTTTGTTGACGTTGAGTGTGAGGTTATTTTCCTGACACCACACTCCGAGGGCCCTCACCTCCTCCCTGTAGGCCGTCTCGTCGTTGTTGGTAATCAAGCCTACCACTGTTGTGTCGTCCGCAAACTTGATGATTGAGTTGGAGGCGTGCGTGGCCACGCAGTCGTGGGTGAACAGGGAGTACAGGAGAGGGCTCACAACGCACCCTTTTGGGGCCCCAGTGTTGAGGATCAGAGGGGAGGAGATGTTGTTACCTACCCTCACCACCTGGGGGCGGCCCGTCAGAAAGTCCAGTACCCAGTTGCACAGGGCGGGTTCGAGACCCAGGGTCTCGAGCTTGATGACGAGCTTGGAGGGTACTATGGTGTTGAATGCCGAGCTGTAGTCGATGAACAGCATTCTCACATAGGTATTCCTCTTGTCCAGATGGGTTAGGGCAGTGTGCAGTGTGGTTGAGATTGCATCGTCTGTGGACCTATTTGGGCGGTAAGCAAATTGGAGTGGGTCTAGCGTGTCAGGTAGGGTGGAGGTGATATGGTCCTTGACTAGTCTCTCAAAGTACTTCATGATGACGGAAGTGAGTGCTACGGGGCGGTAGTCGTTTAGCTCAGTTACCTCAGTTAGCTTTCTTGGGAGCAGGAACAATGGTGGCCCTCTTGAAGCATGTGGGAACAGCAGACTGGTATAGGGATTGATTGAATATGTCCGTAAACACACCGGCCAGCTGGTCTGCGCATGCTCTGAGGGCGCGGCTGGGGATGCCGTCTGGGCCTGCAGCCTTGCGAGGGTTAACACATTTAAATGTCTTACTCACCTCGGCTGCAGTGAAGGAGAGACTGCATGTTTTCGTTGCAGGCCGTGTCAGTGGCACTGTATTGTCCTCAAAGCGGGCAAAAAAGTTATTTAGTCTGCCTGGGATCAAGACATCCTGGTCCGTGACTGGGCTGGATTTTTTCCTGTAGTCCGTGATTGACTGTAGACCCAGCCACATGCCTCTTGTGTCTGAGCCGTTGAATTGAGATTCTACTTTGTCTCTGTACTGACGCTTAGCTTGTTTGATAGCCTTGCGGAGGGAATAGCTGCACTGTTTTTATTCGGTCATGTTACCAGACACCTTGCCCTGATTAAAAGCAGTGGTTCGCGCTTTCAGTTTCACGTGAATGCTGCCATCAATCCACGGTTTCTCGTTAGGGAATGTTTTAATCGTTGCTATGGGAACGACATCTTCAACGTACGTTCTAATGAACTTGCACACCGAATCAGCGTATTCGTCAATGTTGTTATCTGACGCAATACGAAACATATCCCAGTCCACGTGATGGAAGCAGTCTTGGAGTGTGGAGTCAGCTTGGTCGGACCAGCGTTGGACAGACCTCAGCGTGGGAGCCTCTAGTTTTAGTTTCTGTCTGTAGGTAGGGATCAGCAAAATGGAGTCGTGGTCAGTTTTTCCGAAAGGGGGGCGGGGCAGGGCCTTATATGCGTCGCGGAAGTTAGAGTAACAATGATCCAAGGTTTTTCCACCCCTGGTTGCGCAATCGATATGCTGATAAAATTTAGGGAGTCTTGTTTTCAGATTAGCCTTGTTAAAATCCCCAGCTACAATGAATGCAGCCTCCGGATAAATTGTTTCCAGTTTGCAAAGAGTTAAATAAAGTTCGTTCAGAGCCATCGATGTGTCTACTTGGGGGGGGGATATATACGGCTGTGATTATAATCGAAGAGAATTCTCTTGGTAGATAATGCGGTCTACATTTGATTGTGAGGAATTCTAAATCAGGTGAACAGAAGGATTTGAGTTCCTGTATGTTTCTTTCATCACACCATGTCTCGTTAGCCATAAGGCATACACCCCCGCCCCTCTTCTTACCAGAAAGGTGTTTGTTTCTGTCGGCGCGATGCGTGGAGAAACCCGTTGGCTGCACCGCTTCGGATAGCGTCTCTCCAGTGAGCCATGTTTCCGTGAAGCACAGAACGTTACAGTCTCTGATGTCCCTCTGGAATGCTACCCTTGCTCGGATTTCATCAACCTTGTTGTCTAGAGACTGGACATTGGCAAGAAGAATGCTAGGGAGTGGTTCACGGTGTGCCCGTCTCCGGAGTCTGACCAGAAGACCGCCGCGTTTCCCTCTTTTTCTGAGTCGTTATTTTGGGTCGCTGCATGCGATCCATTCCGTTGTCCTGTTTGTAAGGCAGAACACAGGATCAGCGTCGCGAAAAACATATTCTTGGTCGTACTGATGGTGAGTTGACGCTGATCTTATATTCAGTAGTTCTTCTCGACTGTATGTAATGAAACCTAAGATGACCCGTGGTACTAATGTAAGAAATAACACGTAAAAAAACAAAAAACTGCATAGTTTCCTAGGAACGCGAAGCGAGGCGGCCATCTCTGTCGGCGCCGGAAGTATTGTTGAAAATGATGTCATAAATAATTCCCAAATTAGACTTGGTGAAGACACCTACTCAGCAGTCAACATTATTAGGCGGTCAATTTATATTCATTTTTTCAGTCTTTAATGATGTGGCAGTGGAGTTAGCTGTCATGTGTTAATAATCCTTCCTTCACAGGCCCACATTCTGTTGTTGTCCTGCTGTTGTTTACGTTTTGATTCATTGTGGAGGCATCGCTGGCCTCTGAGGAAAACACAGAAGCAACGCATACAATAATACTGTTTGTCAACACAATTTAGGCCTAATCTGTTCTCAATCCAAACTGATTAATCCTTGTTTTACAGGTTGCCATATTCTCTGTAATAAAGTATAAATCATGAATTAATATTCTCTCACCATCACAGAGTGAGTCTTGTGGACGTGTTCAGCTGTCAGCGCTGTCATCTTTCATCAGCTCAAAAAGATCACTGAAAAGCACAGCGCCATGGAAGTGTATCAACAATGAAGTGCCGTAGAAATATTGTGTGGGCAATATAGCTCCAGAGGCTAGCTGCTGCTCCTGCTAACATTCCCTTTCTTCTTCTTGCAATGTATTGCTTTAATTTGTACCTCAAAACGTGTAATCATTTGTTCTGGCATTTTGGCTTAAAGCACCGTGTTCTCTTTCTTGCCCCTTCATCGTGTACCGTGTCAATTTTGAAATCCCACCACATTGTAGAGGACAAACCATTTGAGATTACATTTGACTTTGTTCTCATACACTGACTGTATCAATATTGATCAATATACATCTGAACCTTGGTGGTGGGAGGACCCAGCTCTTGGAGAATTGTCCTGGGGGTTTCTGTGAGGAACGGGAAACCCAACATGCTTGAACTTCTCCTTTGCCGAAAGAACGATCTTTACAGAAAAGAAAGAGTACTGTATCGAGTTCTGCAGCTGCCGGAAAGCATAAAGAATCAGAAAGCACCAGCTTCCAGAATGAAACTTTTGATGTTTGTTTTAAATGAAGATCAAGAACAATTGATTCTCATTAATGAGTATTTGAAATGTCTGGGAATAGGCAGAGGGTACGCGTGCAAGGTGACCTTTATTCTCTCCGGTTTAAGAGCTCTAGTAACAGAACCATCCTTGATTCCCGTCTCCTTCTCTATGTAATTTAATTAACCTTTTGCGCAGATTAAAATGTTATCCGGTGTTATCTGAAAGCAGAGGGTGCAAAGAACGGCTTCTCGCTGCGTTTAAAGATTGTATGAAGTGAGACGTTCTGTTCTCCGCTATCTATTCCCTGCACGTTAGGGATACCGGTATAGGGTTTGCTTTGATATTTGGAGGAATTATCATTGACTATTGAGCTCTGTGACAAATCACTGAGGCTAGATTAGAAAACTCAGCTGCTGTTGGTGAGACCACAGCCTGTTGTTTCTGTCCTGCCTCCATTGCGTGGTCTATGGATGCAACACTCTGGCACATCTAAATGGGCCAGTTTGTCATCATTATAAACACAGAGAGGATGTGTGGCGTGAAGACTATTAAGGGGAGAAAGTCCCCCAGGATGAGATAGCAAATCAATACAACAACGTTTGGCTGTCATGCTGTGAACTACGCAGTCAAATCCTAAACTGATGAATTAAAAGTAATAAACTAATGTCCTCATATGCATGTAGAGGATGTTCTGATGAAAATTACTATTGCTTCTTAAAGACCTCATGCAGGCATTTTCTTATTTTGCCTTAATGAAGAAGTGTAAACAAAACAGTTAGGTGCTATCAGACCTGAACTGTATTACAGTTAATCAGTCTGGAATTCATACTGTTTTCAGAAATGCTTAATCTAGGCTACATAAAATGCCATGTTAATTACCCAAACTAACAAATCTACCAGTAAACCATTCATTACTATGTTTTTTGTTGAACCTTTATGTAATTCCTATTTACAATGATGGCCTACCCCAGCCAAACATGGACGACGCTGGGCCAATTGTGCGCCGCACTATGTGATATAACATTTTTGATACACAAGTGTAATACAATACTCTGTATTGGCTTGAGTGGTTGTAGGAGTTCGATACTGAAGGGTGAAACAAAACCTTCTCCCTGTCCCTTTTTATTACAACAATTAATTTTCCTACCATGTTTAGCACCACGCAGGAGACGGTAAGAGGCGGCGGTTGAGATGATGAGGCTCCAGGATTCGCAGGGCTATAAAGTGGGTTTATTGTGATTTGTGTAGCTCCACATCTCCTGATAGGATGACGCCAGGATGTATCTGGGAATGGGCAGACCAGATGCTTCTAAAGGTGGATGTGTCAAACGATTTGCGCTACTGAAACCATACAGCTAAATTCTTGCATTGTACTAACCGGAATTGGCTATAAGGTGAGGGCTGATACTGCACGGTCTCTTGTACCTCCTCATTGTCCTTCCCTTCCCTGCGACTGATGGCTATAAACTCAGGTTGTCAGGAAGCAAAACTAGAATCGTCTCTGAAACCGCTGACACTCAGGTTTATAAAAGATTGATGTGATGCCTCCCAGCCTTGCACACTCTCTGCGTTGTTGGTTGTCTAGGAAACACCCAGGTATAATTCCCATGTGCATGCTGAATGTTTTATGACTCCGGAGTGCATCGGGACAGAGGGGTGCTGCAACGTTTGGCTACTGCAGGAAATCGTGTTGTGTGGCCCCATGGGACAAAAAGAGAAGCAATCCTGAAAGAGCTGTAGCCACGCGATAGCTAGCGACAGCACGTCCGCTGTCTTTCTTTGGGAGATTTCCTCTCCCTTCCCTCCCTTTCTCCCTCCCTGTCTTCTTTCTTTGGGAGATTTCCTCCCCCTTCCCTCCCTTTCTCCCTCCCTGTCTTCTTTCTTTGGGAGATTTCCTCCCCCTTCCCTCCCTTTCTCCCTCCCTGTCTTCTTTCTTTGGGAGATTTCCTCTCCCTTCCCTCCCTTTCTCCCTCCCTGTCTTCTTTCTTTGGGAGATTTCCTCTCCCTTCCCTCCCTTTCTCCCTCCCTGTCTTCTTTCTTTGGGAGATTTCCTCTCCCTTCCCTCCCTTTCTCCCTCCCGGTCTTCTTTCTTTGGGAGATTTCCTCTCCCTTCCCTCCCTTTCTCCCTCCCTGTCTTCTTTCTTTGGGAGATTTCCTCTCCCTTCCCTCCCTTTCTCCCTCCCTGTCTTCTTTCTTTGGGAGATTTCCTCTCCCTTCCCTCCCTTTCTCCGTCCCTGTCTTCTTTCTTTGGGAGATTTCCTCTCCCTTCCCTCCCTTTCTCCCTCCCTGTCTTCTTTCTTTGGGAGATTTCCTCTCCCTTCCCTCCCTTTCTCCCTCCCTGTCTTCTTTCTTTGGGAGATTTCCTCTCCCTTCCCTCCCTTTCTCCCTCCCTGTCTTCTTTCTTTGGGAGATTTCCTCTCCCTTCCCTCCCTTTCTCCCTCCCTGTCTTCTTTCTTTGGGAGATTTCCTCTCCCTTCCCTCCCTTTCTCCCTCCCTGTCTTCTTTCTTTGGGAGATTTCCTCTCCCTTCCCTCCCTTTCTCCCTCCCTGTCTTCTTTCTTTGGGAGATTTCCTCTCCCTTCCCTCCCTTTCTCCCTCCCTGTCTTCTTTCTTTGGGAGATTTCCTCTCCCTTCCCTCCCTTTCTCCCTCCCTGTCTTCTTTCTTTGGGAGATTTCCTCTCCCTTCCCTCCCTTTCTCCCTCCCTGTCTTCTTTCTTTGGGAGATTTCCTCTCCCTTCCCTCCCTTTCTCCCTCCCTGTCTTCTTTCTTTGGGAGATTTCCTCTCCCTTCCCTCCCTTTCTCCCTCCCTGTCTTCTTTCTTTGGGAGATTTCCTCTCCCTTCCCTCCCTTTCTCCCTCCCTGTCTTCTTTCTTTGGGAGATTACCTCCCCTTTCTCCCTTCCCTCCCTCCCTTCTCCCTCCCTCCCTCTTCTTTCTTTGGGAGATTTCCTCTCCCTTCCCTCCCTTTCTCCCTCCCTGTCTTCTTTCTTTGGGAGATTTCCTCTCCCTTCCCTCCCTTTCTCCCTCCCTGTCTTCTTTCTTTGGGAGATTTCCTCTCCCTTCCCTCCCTTTCTCCCTCCCTGTCTTCTTTCTTTGGGAGATTTCCTCTCCCTTCCCTCCCTTTCTCCCTCCCTGTCTTCTTTCTTTGGGAGATTTCCTCCCCCTTCCCTCCCTTTCTCCCTCCCTGTCTTCTTTCTTTTTCACCAACAAAGGCAAAGTAGGACACCATTTGCGCCTCCTTCGTTATTTGCGTTGCCCTTTCTAGCCCGACCGCAAAACAACCTAAAAAGAAAGAAAATAACGGAAAGGAGAGAGAAAAGCTCCTCCATCAGCCCCCCAGCATTGAGGAATGGGGGAAATTAATGAGAAAGGTATATGCCAGGGAAAAGACAAGAGAGAGCATCCTATTCTGCTCTTCGTCGGTCTCAGTGTCTGTGACACAAAAGCTTGCTTGCTTTAAATGCACTTGAAACTACATTAGACGTATTCCTTTTTATTATGGCAACAATTGGGCCCCTGCTAACAATGACTGATTTGATAAATGTAACAAATGTTTCTATACATTGACGTAACCCATTCAACATACATGATGCATATAACTGGAATAATTGTAAATATGTTTAATTCAACAGTGGAAAAGGCATTTTGGAGAGTAATTTTGTAACATTTTGTTGGACTGTCTGTTCTGAAACGGCAAAGAACAATAAATATGTGACAATGTTATTTGATCAAGAGAGGATGAATTGATTAGAGACATTCATGTTGTTAAAGAAACATTCTTACAAATGAATGAGTTCTTGTTGTTCTGGCAGTAAACCCCATAGTATTAGTAATTTAATAGGATCTCTATGGAAATCCAGCACCAGGCAGGCTAGGTTGTCTGTTGCTGCCATGGTAACATTTAGAATACATCTCTGACGTTACCTGCCAGGCAGTATGTATGCATGTTATTTATAACTTACAGTAAGTAGGTTACCTTATGTTAAACTGTTAACCTCTTCCAAGAACAGGATATTTTTCTCCTTCAATAGAAAATAATACATGTTCAACCTTCCAATTAAGCACAATTGGGCTATAAACACCCCCACTGTGCATCCCACACCTTTGTGCAAAGAAATTGTCTTAATTTGAAGTAAATTGGATATTTGCTTGACTCAATTTAGTTGATATGTGTCTGTTTGGTTACGTGATCTGAATACCTTTATTTGTTCTAAGTTTTCTTGCCATGAAAATGTGTATAATCTTTTATTATTTAAAATAGTCACATGCTCCTCTTGTTAGTCCGTCCCAGGGTGCATTGTGCATCCAAGATTGTCATGATAGTGTTCCTTTTGATCAGTAACTCTAGCTCATCATCTGCATAATACAGTAATACACATGTTCTAGTCAGTTGATGTTAGAGTTGACTCCTACTATCACTTTTTGAAACTACAGTCGCATTCAAAACTCATAACAAGCTAGAGTCTATCTGTCAGAGACACCATGCACAGTGTTTTTCCCCCCCCACATTTATTGTTTATGCTTCTTGATCTGGGACGGAAATTAAGCTAGCCACTAGCCCAAGGCTAGTATTTTTCAGACCGAGCTGGTAGAAAATGTTCCCAACTAGCCTGCTGGGTAGTAAAATTTTGTATTTTCAAATATCGCATGGCACATATTTTGGACCTGGGCTATTAAAAATTGTGGTCTACTAGCCCAACTGGCTAGTGCTTTTCTAGCCCGACTGGGCAGTGGTTTTCTAAATCATCTGGCCAGTGGTTTTCTAGATCGTCTGGCCAGTGGTTTTCTAGATCGTCTGGCCAGTGCTTTTCTAGATCGTCTGGCCAGTGCCCAAAAACCTTAAGTTCCATCCTTGGTCTTGCTACACACTTTATTTTCAAATTAACAGCGCATATGTTATCGCTTTAATTAGAACTTCAAAATATGCACGTACACAACAATAAATTATAAAATATAATTTGACATTTGATTTCCATAAGCGGTGCTATGGTGTATGGGATAGTTCTCATTTGGAACGTTCACTATCAAATTATCATGTACAAATTAAAACATTCTCACCCCTTAACAAGTGTTCAGACTGTTTCAATTAACTCCTACACTGAGCTGAAGTGTGAAGAACAGCTCTGAAAATAGCTCTGGCTTTGCCAGATGGCCTTATGTTCGCCTTTCTATCCACCAAACTTTAAAGTTTGATGAGCACATATTAATTTAACCGCTCTTACTGCATGTCACAATCTACAAGGGACTCCCAGTATGGTAAAAATATATATATTTAAAAAATGTTATGATATGAGAATTGTACCTGCATAAGGTTTTCAAAATAATTTAAACCGGTTGCTTGGTAGGATCCTATAGGACCAAAACAAGCACTTTGGATTCTGTATTGGCCTTTATCTCATTGGATGAAAATAACTGAACTCCATCAGATCCAATACTAAAGAGATTTCCTCCACTACTATCTCCAGAGAGATATGACTATAGATATGACTCTCCATAGAGATATGACTATAGATATGACTCTCCAGAGAGATATGACTATAGATATGACTCTCCATAGAGATATGACTATAGATATGACTCTCCAGAGAGATATGACTATAGATATGACTCTCCATAGAGATATGACTATAGATATGACTCTCCATAGAGATATGACTATAGATATGACTCTCCATAGAGATATGACTATAGATATGACTCTCCATAGAGATATGACTATAGATATGACTCTCCAGAGAGATATGACTATAGATATGACTCTCCATAGAGATATGACTATAGATATGACTCTCCATAGAGATATGACTATAGATATGACTCTCCATAGAGATATGACTATAGATATGACTCTCCAGAGAGATATGACTATAGATATGACTCTCCATAGAGATATGACTATAGATATGACTCTCCATAGAGATATGACTATAGATATGACTCTCCATAGAGATATGACTATAGATATGACTCTCCATAGAGATATGACTATAGATATGACTCTCCATAGAGATATGACTATAGATATGACTCTCCATAGAGATATGACTATAGATATGACTCTCCAGAGAGATATGACTATAGATATGACTCTCCATAGAGATATGACTATAGATATGACTCTCCATAGAGATATGACTATAGATATGACTCTCCATAGAGATATGACTATAGATATGACTCTCCAGAGAGATATGACTATAGATATGACTCTCCATAGAGATATGACTATAGATATGACTCTCCATAGAGATATGACTATAGATATGACTCTCCAGAGAGATATGACTATAGATATGACTCTCTAGAGAGATATGACTATAGATATGACTCTCCAGAGAGATATGACTATAGATATGACTCTCCAGAGAGATATGACTATAGATATGACTCTCCATAGAGATATGACTATAGATATGACTCTCCAGAGAGATATGACTATAGGTATGACTCTCCAGAGAGATATGACTATAAATATGACTCTCCAGAGAGATATGACTATAGATATGACTCTCCATAGAGATATGACTATAGATATGACTCTCCATAGAGATATGACTATAGATATGACTCTCCAGAGAGATATGACTATAGATATGACTCTCCAGAGAGATATGACTATAGATATGACTCTCCATAGATATGACTATAGATATGACTCTCCAGAGATATGACTATAGATATGACTCTCCAGAGAGATATGACTATAGATATGACTCTCCAGAGAGATATGACTATAGATATGACTCTCCATAGAGATATGACTATAGATATGACTCTCCAGAGAGATATGACTATAGATATGACTCTCCATAGAGATATGACTATAGATATGACTCTCCATAGAGATATGACTATAGATATGACTCTCCAGAGAGATATGACTATAGATATGACTATAGATATGACTATAGATATGACTCTCCAGAGAGATATGACTATAGATATGACTCTCCATAGAGATATGACTATAGATATGACTCTCCATAGAGATATGACTATATGACTATATGACTATATATGACTCTCCATAGAGATATGACTATAGATATGACTCTCCATAGAGATATGACTATAGATATGACTCTCCAGAGATATGACTATAGATATGACTCTCCATAGAGATATGACTATAGATATGACTCTCCATAGAGATATGACTATAGATATGACTCTCCATAGAGATATGACTATAGATATGACTATAGATATGACTCTCCATAGAGATATGACTATAGATATGACTCTCCAGAGAGATATGACTATAGATATGACTCTCCATAGAGATATGACTATAGATATGACTCTCCATAGAGATATGACTATAGATATGACTCTCCATAGAGATATGACTATAGATATGACTATAGATATGACTCTCCAGAGAGATATGACTATAGATATGACTCTCCATAGAGATATGACTATAGATATGACTCTCCATAGAGATATGACTATAGATATGACTCTCCATAGAGATATGACTATAGATATGACTCTCCATAGAGATATGACTATAGATATGACTCTCCATAGAGATATGACTATAGATATGACTCTCCATAGAGATATGACTATAGATATGACTCTCCATAGAGATATGACTATAGATATGACTCTCCATAGAGATATGACTATAGATATGACTATAGATATGACTCTCCAGAGAGATATGACTATAGATATGACTCTCCATAGAGATATGACTATAGATATGACTCTCCAGAGAGATATGACTATAGATATGACTCTCCATAGAGATATGACTATAGATATGACTCTCCATAGAGATATGACTATAGATATGACTCTCCATAGAGATATGACTATAGATATGACTCTCCATAGAGATATGACTATAGATATGACTCTCCATAGAGATATGACTATAGATATGACTCTCCAGAGAGATATGACTATAGATATGACTCTCCATAGAGATATGACTATAGATATGACTCTCCATAGAGATATGACTATAGATATGACTATAGATATGACTCTCCAGAGAGATATGACTATAGATATGACTCTCCATAGAGATATGACTATAGATATGACTCTCCAGAGAGATATGACTATAGATATGACTCTCTAGAGAGATATGACTATAGATATGACTATAGATATGACTCTCCATAGAGATATGACTATAGATATGACTCTCCATAGAGATATGACTATAGATATGACTCTCCAGAGAGATATGACTATAGATATGACTCTCCATAGAGATATGACTATAGATATGACTCTCCATAGAGATATGACTATAGATATGACTCTCCATAGAGATATGACTATAGATATGACTCTCCATAGAGATATGACTATAGATATGACTCTCCAGAGAGATATGACTATAGATATGACTCTCCAGAGAGATATGACTATAGATATGACTCTCCATAGAGATATGACTATAGATATGACTCTCCATAGAGATATGACTATAGATATGACTCTCCATAGAGATATGACTATAGATATGACTCTCCATAGAGATATGACTATAGATATGACTCTCCATAGAGATATGACTATAGATATGACTATAGATATGACTCTCCATAGAGATATGACTATAGATATGACTCTCCAGAGAGATATGACTATAGATATGACTCTCCATAGAGATATGACTCTCCATAGAGATATGACTATAGATATGACTCTCCATAGAGATATGACTATAGATATGACTCTCCATAGAGATATGACTATAGATATGACTCTCCATAGAGATATGACTATAGATATGACTATAGATATGACTCTCCATAGAGATATGACTATAGATATGACTCTCCATAGAGATATGACTATAGATATGACTCTCCATAGAGATATGACTATAGATATGACTCTCCATAGAGATATGACTATAGATATGACTCTCCATAGAGATATGACTATAGATATGACTCTCCATAGAGATATGACTATAGATATGACTCTCCAGAGAGATATGACTATAGATATGACTCTCCATAGAGATATGACTATAGATATGACTCTCCATAGAGATATGACTATAGATATGACTCTCCATAGAGATATGACTATAGATATGACTCTCCATAGAGATATGACTATAGATATGACTCTCCATAGAGATATGACTATAGATATGACTCTCCAGAGAGATATGACTATAGATATGACTCTCCATAGAGATATGACTATAGATATGACTCTCCAGAGAGATATGACTATAGATATGACTCTCCATAGAGATATGACTATAGATATGACTCTCCAGAGAGATATGACTATAGATATGACTCTCCATAGAGATATGACTATAGATATGACTCTCCATAGAGATATGACTATAGATATGACTCTCCATAGAGATATGACTATAGATATGACTCTCCAGAGAGATATGACTATAGATATGACTCTCCATAGAGATATGACTATAGATATGACTCTCCATAGAGATATGACTATAGATATGACTCTCCAGAGAGATATGACTATAGATATGACTCTCCATAGAGATATGACTATAGATATGACTCTCCATAGAGATATGACTATAGATATGACTCTCCAGAGAGATATGACTATAGATATGACTCTCCATAGAGATATGACTATAGATATGACTCTCCATAGAGATATGACTATAGATATGACTCTCCATAGAGATATGACTATAGATATGACTCTCCATAGAGATATGACTATAGATATGACTCTCCAGAGAGATATGACTATAGATGTAAATGTAAATATGACTCTCCATAGAGATATGACTATAGATATGACTCTCCAGAGATATGACTATAGATGTAAATGTAAATATGACTCTCCATAGAGATATGACTATATATATGACTCTCCAGAGAGATATAACTATAGATATGACTCTCCATAGAGATATGACTATAGATATGACTCTCCAGAGAGATATGACTATAGATATGACTCTCCATAGAGATATGACTATAGATATGACTCTCCATAGAGATATGACTATAGATATGACTCTCCAGAGAGATATGACTATAGATATGACTCTCTAGAGAGATATGACTATAGATATGACTCTCCAGAGAGATATGACTATAGATATGACTCTCCATAGAGATATGACTCTATGACTATAGATCACCCTCATACAGATGTTGGAGTTTCTTGTAGAGATGTAATATTAGTGACAGGCAGTTTCTAGTAAATATGTAATATTAGTGACTGTTAGTTTCTAGTAGAGATGTAATATTAGTGACAGGCAGTTTCTAGTAAATATGTAATATTAGTGACTGTTAGTTTCTAGTAGAGATGTAATATTAGTGACAGGCAGTTTCTAGTAAATATGTAATATTAGTGACTGTTAGTTTCTAGTAGAGATGTAATATTAGTGAATGTTAGTTTCAAGTAAATATGTAATATGAGTGACAGGCAGTGTGTGTTTCCAGTAGAGATGTAATATTAGTGACAGGCAGTTAGTATGTTTCTAGTAGAGATGTAATATTAGTGAAAGGCAGTTTCTAGTAGAGATGTAATATTAGTGACAGGCAGTTTCTAGTAGAGATGTAATATTAGTGACAGGCAGTTTCTAGTAGAGATGTAATATTAGTGACAGGCAGTTTCTAGTAGAGATGTAATATTAGTGACAGGCAGTTTCTAGTAGAGATGTAATATTAGTGACAGGCAGTGGGTATGTGTGGTGTGATGCTGTGATGAGTGCAATCAGGTCCCTCTGTTTTGCACGTGGGCAGCACAAAAGCAGCGTCTCAGTAATTGCTAGTTATTAAAGCTGATAATCAGCCCTGGTGTGCAATGAAGTATAATGAACATTGCTGATGGACCTATCTCTGAGGATATGAAAAGGCCTCGCACAGACGTACAGTATGGGGGTGAAAACATAGGGAGTGCAGTCGTGTGAGAATTCAACTTCATGCCGTTTCCCAGAACCACAACTGCTGTTGTGATCGACTGTCATTTGCTCGAGAAGTGGGTCTTCAGCGGGGTCTTCAGAGACCGAGTACTGCATTAGGAAAATTACCCACGTTCCTCTGGTATTCCAAGTTATATTCCATATAGCGATTCTATTGCCATAAGACATACAAGTAAACAACCACACACAGATCAAGCTGAACATCATTTTCTGTATTCTACGAATGGGGTGTTTTATTCCTCTCAGAGAGGAGAGAGAAATAACCACCAGTCTGAAACATATATATATACAGTAGGGTCTGAAACTTCTACATTAATGATGCTACCATGACTATGGATAATCCCAAATGACTCGTGAATAATGATGAGTGAGAAAGTTACAGAAGGTCAAAGATCATACCCCCAAGAAAACTCCTCTGTTATTGTAATGGTGAGAGGTTAGCATGTCTTGGGGGGTATAATCTTGACCCTCTAACTTTGTCACTCATCGTTATTCCCGATTCATTTAGGATTATTCGTATTCATGGTAGCATCCACATTAATGTAGAAGTGTTTAGAAAAAATATTATATTCTTATTTACAATAAAAGTGACTCCAAAATGACACAATACATTATTTCCCAAGCTGAAACAAAACCAAAACAAACAGCAAATGCATCCAACAAAATTGTAGTCACATGCTTGATGTAGTCATTGCGTTCTAGGAATATGGGACCAAATACTAAACTTTTGACTTTTATTTATAAGAATCTTTAAGGGTGTCAATAATTTTGATCCCTACCTTTTTGAGAAAAAAAATATTACTTGTTAAACTGCGACCTGGCCAAGATAAAGGTAGAACCATTTTGGGTTCCATGTAGAACCCTTTGTATAAAGGGTTGCGCATGGAACCCATAACGGTTCTACTTGGAGCCAAAAAGGTTCTACGTGGAACCAACAAGGGTTCTTCAAAGGGTTATCTTATGTGGACAGCCGAAGAAACCTTTTAGGTTCTAGATAGCACCTTTTTTTCAGAAGAAGAACCTTGAAACTTCACTCACCAAAACAGGTATTATTGTCTTGCAGTGCGTACCAATGTAGAGAACCTTGTCCATCACTGCAGAATATTTCTATTAGCAACATTCCCTCTAATACACAATCCAGGTGTTTTTTGTTTTATCATGCTGTCACAGTACAGCTTAATCTCTTGTGGACAGACTACGTAATCTGAACAAATTACCCAAGATTTTTGTTCTGGTTTAACTGAGATTACAGTATAGTATTAGAATGCTTTAATTAAATTACATTTGTTATATTTTTCACAAACTGAAGTTTTTCCATTCGTTATTGATTCATAATTCATTCTAGAATAAATTAGCCTAATTTCCATTTTATATACCAGCTAGGATAATTGATTTGGTCCTGGTGGCAGTATGAAGTGTTTAATTGATATATCACGTTAGTTGCTGTGGTTGGGTCTCTCCTTTTTGATTAAATTACTTTCTCTTTAATCATTAATATAATCTCAGAGCCCTTTCCATGTGACTAACCACTTGGCTGCATTCTAAATGGTGCACTATGGGCTCTGGTCAAATGTAGTGCACTACATAGTGAATAGGGTCCCGTTTGGAAGGAAGGCAGTGTCTAATAGCCTCCCTCCCTGTTTCAGATGACCCAATTGACATATCAAACTCGGCACCTCGCGGTATTAATGATCGTGATTCGTCATCTGTGATTCAATTGGACACTTTATGTTTCGTCAGCATTTTTTATGTTTTTTTGTGGTGAATTAGAGTCTCTCTCTGAGGGGATGGAGCATTTTAATTGCAGGTGTGTGTGCAAGGCGCCACAGAAAAGAAAACGCGGGGGACTGCCTGCTGCCCACACAAATTCACCTGTGCATCAGCATTTTCCCCGTGCCTCGGTCTGCACAGAAAACCTGCTAGCAAAGGCAATACTGCTGTAGCAAAAAAAACTATTATTTTCAACATTGCCATCACAGCACTTCAATATCAGCATAATTTTTTTTTACCAATGTACAATATGTTGGCTTTCTCCTTCAGAGCAGTTGTTGAGTGTGGATGCATGGAGAGAGACTGAGGAGAGCCAATATATTTTGTTCTTCTAAATACTTGAATGCCACTTTAACACACACACATGCTTTCTAATGCAATCTGTATGGAAATGGAGAACCGCATGTTAATTTATGTTATACTCATCGGTCCGAAGTCAGCCCTTTTCTATTGAGCCAAAATGTTAAAAAAATCATAATCCTCAGATGCAAAGTACTTTTTTCTAATAAACCGGTATGGATCACACATTAGTAACCTATGTTAGTGTAATTTAGAAAGCTCTTTATATTTCTCTACATATTTAACTCTGCTGCTTTGTGAAGGAGCAACATGTTTCGAGTCTGTCTGTCTGTCTGTCTGTCTGTCTGTCTGTCTGTCTACCTGTCTGTCTGTCTGTCTGTCTGTCTACCTGCCTACCTGTCTGTCTGTCTGTCTGCCTGCCTGCCTGCCTGCCTGCCTGCCTGCCTGCCTGCCTGCCTGCCTGCCTGCCTGCCTGCCTGCCTGCCTGTCTGTCTGTCTGTCTGTCTGTCTGTCTGTCTGTCTGTCTGTCTCACACTCACTCTCTCTCTCTGTCTCACACTCACTCTCTCTCTCTGTCTCTGTCTCTCTCTCTGTATCTCTCTGTCTCGCTCTCTCTCACTCACACATACACACAGGAAGTTGTAATGTAGTTTACGAATGTTCAATCAGGAAGGCTGATCTGTCTGCTTGTTTACAGTTTTTCTCAGTCACTTTGGTGCATTTTTCACATCATCTCTAACATGTGCAAAATAATAAGTGCATTTCTCAGAACAATTTGTACAAACTGCAATATACAATAGATATGTTTCTAAAGCTAGTCAGTCACTAAAAATCCTTAGTACATCTCTCAAAAGGAAATATTCATGCCAATGATCATGTCAGTGTCATCAGAATGATAAGTCATTGAGTCATTGTTCACGAACAAGGTCGTCAAAATGTTTAGGCATTTTGTCAATGTAACTGTGTACTTTGACAGTATTACCTGATGTAAACTTAGGCTACAGTTTGGATGACAGTTACTGTATTGAAAATGCACAAGGCTGCACTTCTATGGCATGTATCAATTTCAACAGTACTATTTACATATTACTGTATGTGGGTTATTGATTGAAAGAGACTGGACAACCCAAGGGGCACAAAGCAAAAAAAAACTAAATTAGAAAGAAACACAGGAAACCACCCCTAAGGCACAACTTTGCCCGCAGCACTGTTGTGTTGTCTCTACACATCCAGACGTTCCTGTCTGTCGGCCCACATATTCTCATCCACATCACACCGGATATTTTCCCTTCCAATGCAACGTGGAAAGAATCTTTTGGAATGCCTTATCCATCCTCTGCAGGCGTCTACTGTGATGTCCTCACATGCTGCATCCATTGCAGCCAGCAAGGTCATCTGTGTGTGTGGCTGACGATCGTACACCTTCCACCTCCATGCTGAAAATAACTCCTCAATTGGGTTAAGGAATGGTGAATAAGGTGGGAGGAATTCTACGAGCATCCTCGGGTGGGTCACAAACCATTGCCTTATGATGTTTGATCGATGGAAACTCACATTATCACAAATGACCACATACTTTGTCAAATCCTCTCTAAACAGACCCCTCTCATCATCAGGGATGAGAGCCCTGTAGAGAGTCTCTAAAAAGTTGAGTAGATGCTGGGTGTTGTATGGCCCAATAAGGGGGATATGGGTTAGGACACCATGCTCCGAAATAGCAGCACACATGGTGATATTTCCTCCCCGTTGGCCTGGCAAATCCAAATTGCTAGGACCATGGTGCAAATAGCCTCCTCCTGTTGAGGTGTGAAAAGGCGTCCTCTGCCACCGGTTTGAGGTAATCTTGCAGTCCTATGTGGGGAAAAATGCAGTGATGCATCGCACACTTTCACATAGACAAAAACTATGCGAACACACATTTTACTGTAAAACATTGCAACTCTGTGTTGTGGTCTGTCTATATATGCTTGCCAATTGATTCAACTGGTTGATTGTTGGTTGAACTAACACTTTACATTCCTTCATGAGTGAGGGTCAATTTCACCTGCACGATTCATCAATTCACATTTTTGTACAAAAGGTCTAATAGAAATGTGTAAAACTATGCTTGACAGTTTATGACAAATAGTTCAACAATTTTGCATGTAATGGCTTATGCAAGGAACTAATGCCTAGATGTTTTGAGGGGTAAGACTATTCAACAGAGAACCATCTACTATATTTTGATCAACATGACATGAGAAATTGATCATGTGGAAAAAAGCTGACACTTGTACATTATCAATTGCAATTTGTTCAAAGGAATAAGAAATTGCTTTAATGATGTGCACAAGTGACTAGATGATTTGGAATTTGTACAAGTAGTATCAAGAATTGCACTTTTGATCTAAGAAATGCACCAAAGCGACTGAGAAAAACTGTAAGTTCATCAAGCAGCAATACCTAATTCACTCTGTTTCCTGTTCTACGGTCATTCTACCGTCCTATTCTACGGTGGGAATGAATACAAAACGTATCATCATCAGCATAGCATCCTGTTCTTCTCCTCTTCGTATTAGCCATCCAGTCATTCACCTATTTACCTTTACCTGGCGGAGGAAATCTGAGGGTGGGGGGGGCAGGGGGTGGAGAGAGATTTGTGGGTGGGGGCTGAGGGTGGGGGTGGAGGAGATCTCAGGGTGGGGGCGAAGGGAGAGACGGCGAAGATAAAAATAGAGCCTCATTACTCCATCATTGCAGCCCATCCTCTGTTGCTAGGCAATGGTATCAGATTAACACTAATTATCACACTTTTTCCCCCTGTCATTCTTTCTTCTTCTTCTTCTTCTTCTCTCTAATATCTGTCTCTCTCTCATTCTGCTGTAGAGTCAGAACTGTGATTTTTATCATTTGCGTTGAGGAGTTACTGTATCCATAGGCTGTAGGAATTCAAGTTAAGATATTCACATTCAGAGGCATTTCATCTTCTGATATTATGACAAAATACTTAACGAATAAGAGGGATCCAATATTGGTAAAGGGCCAATATAATGTTAGTCCCTTTCAGAAATACCAGCCGTTTGGCACATCACATTAAAAACACTGATGTGCTGTTTGTGAAATGCAGGACACAAGCAGAATTCAGAGTGAAATGAGATGGCCTTAATCTGTTCATCTGGAAAGCCTCATTTCAAGGTAAAGGCACCAATTTTCAGATTAGCATCAATGAGTTCCCAGAACCTACAGTAATGACTGTGCCAAGCTAATAGTGTACTCAGACTGCAGGCTTTTCTCTGAACCCAATACAAAGGTGTGAACAGAACAACGTTTCTCCCTCCACACACTGTGAGTTCCTCCCAATGATTTATATATCAAAGCCTCTAATTGGCCAACACATAGCATCAGCAATCCAAGGTTTATACACATTAGTTCGTTCCTCCTCTGCCCTTTGAAAATGAGTTTTCCTGCTAACGAACTAGAATGAGAGCTGTATGTAATGTAAGCTGTATTTTTGTGTTAAATACACCAGCAGAACAACAGCAGAGAGAGAGAGAGAGAGAGAAGCCTGCTGCTCCCCCGGCCCAGTCATAGTGATTTATTCCTGTGGATCTCTGGCACCCATGTAGGCCACAGCTCGGGGGCACACAGCATTGTTTCAAACCGACCCATTGTTTCTTTCGCTGGCAGTAATGAGAGCTTCCACAGGAACAGAGCTCATCTCTCCTGTCAGGGTGAAGAATGCAGGCAGTGTGCTGCGTGGAAAAAGCACACACAGATGTGCGCAAACACACACACACACTACAGGGAGGCAATCAAGAAACACATGCGCACACAGACACACAAACATACACACACCCTCCAGCAATAGAGACCGTGTTCACACACCTCAACCGCCCATAAATCACACAGTGTCATTTTACACTAGCCTCCTGCAGTTAAGACAATTAGAAGCAGGAAAATGTACTTATTTATTCCTCAGTTTAACATGCAGTAATATAATGAATACAACATTATGCACATGCGAAGTATACATTCCCTGATATACACTGAGTGTACAAAACATTATGAACACCTGCCCTTTCCATGGCAGACTGACCAGGTGAATACAGGTGAAAGCTATGATTCCTTATTGATGTCACTTGTTAAATCCACTTCAATCAGTGTAGATGAAGTGGAGGAGACAGGTTGAAGAATAATTTTTAAGCCTTGAGACAATTGAGACATGGATTGTGTATGTGTGCCATTCAGAGGCTGAATGGGCAAGACAAAAGATTGAAGTGCCTTTGAACAGGGTATGGTAGTAGGTACCAGGCATACCAGTTTGTGTCAAGAACTGGGTTTTTCACGCTCAATAGTTTCCTGTGTGCATCAAGAATGGTCCACCACGTAAAGGACATCCAGCCAACTTGACACAACTATGGGAAGCATTGGCGTCAACATGGGCCAGCATCCCTGAGGCTGCAACTCAATATTAGGAAGGTGTTCCTAATGTTTTGAACACTCAGTGTATATTGTGACTGTCTGTCTTGACTGAGAACAAGCTGGATTTGGGACAGAGTGAGAGTATTGCTAATTAAGAAACGTAATAATAATTTGTAGCACAAACTGGGGTTATAATTGGTTCAGGAAAAAATGATGGGAACTTAAACAATCAATAGCAGCATGCAATGAATTCAAGTCAACCATAGCCTACTGTAAGTGTTTCAGTTTCACTGTAAGTGAGATGTGTAATGATCGATAAACTGTCATCCGGTCACTGAGAACTTCTCTTCTCTCCTTCTCCAATGGTCACATATTCCCTGATCTCCGTCCGTAATGTAATTGTCTGACTTTCCAAATTCCATAAATGTGGCTGGCTCTTCACCTTAAGAGGAGCTATCTGTCTATGATTTATTATGGAGGAGAGCTGAGTTTCCATCTTCGCCGCTGGCTTGTCACCGCTGTTCTATAATTGGGCAAACCGCGTGACCGACCTAGCCAGTGTTGACGCTTCAGCCACGCGATAGCTAGCGACAGCACCGCCGCTATCTTTCTTTGGGAGATTTCCTCCCCCTTCCCTCCCTTTCTCCCTCCCCTGTAATTCTTTCTTTTTCACCAACAAAGGCAAAATAGGACACCATTTGCGCCTCCTTTGTTATTGGCGTTGCCCTTTCTAGCCCGACCGCAAAACAACCTAAAAAGAAAGACAAACTAAAAAGAAAGACAAACTAAAAAGAAAGACAAACTAAAAAGAAAGAAAAGAACAGAAAGGAGAGACAAAAGCTCCTCCATCCGCCCCCCTCCACGGCGCTAAGGCAGCCACTGCTGGATCCAGCATTGAGGAATGGGTGAAATGAATGAGGCTGTTGGACCCAGGGAGTTGGAGGGAGGTAGAGGAAGCTTGGCTCGCCCTTTGAGAAAGTCATTATGATGGTGCTTTGTCTCCTTCACTTCTCCCAGTTCAAGGTGGCGATGGAGCTACAAGCCCTGGGCTTGACCTGACCACTGTGACTGGCCTCAAAGTGTAATTCTCCCCTGTGACCCTGTTACGTTTCCTGCATCTTCCATCCTCTCTTCCATCCATCCTCCCCACCTCATTGTATCATCCCTCCCTTCATTACCTGGCTGAGAGGACCTATAGGAAACCATCCATCTCTCCCCTCTACCTCCCCCATCTCTCCCGCTACCTCCCCTAGCTAGCCATGTGGATTTCTCTCTCAGGGGAGTATGGCTGCTTCCAGGCATGCAGGCAGGCCAGTTTGCTCCTCACCAACCCCATCCCTCCTTTCCACTCACTATAGGTTCGTTCCACCTCAAAAAAGCACGACAAAGAGGATTGACACCCACCAAATGTTCTGAAATTGTTTCTGTTGTTAGAAACAGATACGATTAGCATTCCTGCAACATTATCTTGTTGAAATATAATTAAGCTACTTGATTACACCCGAATTGGCACTTTTAATTTATAGGATTCATATAAAATGTAATTAAATATAGTACATAACATCCAATTTGGACCAAACTTTTTTTTAAACAATTAGTAAGACATGAGGAATCCCAAAGAATTGTCAAAAGCCACCCTCGGACCCCTGAATGGCCCAATTTTGGTGCAATTAATTAGGCTTAATTTCTCACGGATCAAATTATGGTTCAACTAAATAATGTTTCTGTAATGCTTATCTTATCTCTTTCTAACTATAGAAACGATTTCGTAACAATCTGAGATGGTGGCATGACTTGATGAAATGACATGGAACAACCCCAGAGTGAGTCAACACACACAGCCTATTTTATTTTAAGAATGTATTTCATCTTTATTTAACCAGGTAGGCCAGTTGAGAACAAGTTCTCATTTACAACTGCAACCTGGCCAAGATAAAGCAAAGCAGTGTGGCAAAAACAGCAACACAGAGTTACACATAAACAAACGTACAGTCAATAACACAATAGAAAAATCTATGTACAGTGTGTGCAAATGTAGAAGAGTAGGGAGGTAAGGCAATAAATAGGCCACAGAGGCGAAATAATTACAATTTAGCATTAACACTGGAGTGATAGATGTGCAGATGATGATGTGCAAGTAGAGATACTGGGGTTCAAAAGAGCAAGAGGATAAGTAACAATATGGGGATTAGGTAGTTGGGTGTGCTATTTACAGATTGGCTGTGTACAGACAGATACAGTGATCGGTAAACTGCTCTGACAGCTGATGCTTAAAGTTAGAGAGATCGATATAAGACTCCAGCTTCAGTGATTTCTGCAATTTGTTCCAGTCATTGGCAGCAGAGAACTGGAAGGAAAGGCGGCCAAAGGAAGTGTTGGCTTTGGGGATGACCAGTGAAATAAACCTGCTGGAGCATGTGCTACGGGTGGGTGTTGCTATGGTGACCAGTGAGCTGAGATAAGGTGGAGCTTTACCAAGCAAAGACGTATAGATGACTTGGAGCCAATGGGTTAGGTGACGAATATGTAGTGAGGGCCAGCCAACGAGAGCATACGGGTCACAGTGGTGGGTAGCATATGGGGCTTTGGTGACAAAACGGATAGCACTGTGATAGACAACATCCAGTTTGCTGAGTAGATTGTTGGAGGCTATTTTGCAAATGACATCGCCGAAGTCAAGGATCGGTAGGATAGTAAGTTTTACGAGGGTATGTTTGGCAGTATGAATGAAGGAGGCTTTGTTACGAAATAGGAAGCCGATTCTAGAGTTAATTTTGGATTGGAAATGCTTAATGTGAGTCTGGAAGGAGAGTTTACAGTCTAACCAGACACCTAGGTATTTGTAGTTGTCCACATATTCTAACCGTCCAGAGTAGTGATGCTAGTCAGGCGGGAGGGTGCGGGAAGCAATTGGTTGAAGAGCATGTGTAACAGTATAATTTTAAACCGTCCCCTCACCCATACCCGGGCGCGAACCAGGGACCTTCTGCACACAACGACAACAGTCACCCTCGAAGCATCGTTACCCATCGCTCCACAAAAGCCGCGGCCCTTGCAGAGCAAAGGGAACTACTACTTCAAGGTCTCAGAGCAAGTGACGTAACCGATTGAAACGCTATTTAGCGCACACTGCTAACTAAGCTAGCCGTTTCACATCCGTTACACTCACCCCCCTTTTGACCTTCCTCCTTTTTCCGCAGCAACCAGTAATCCGGGTCAACAGCATCAATGTAACAGTATACTTTTAAACCGTCCCCTCGCCCATACCCGGGCGCGAACCAGGGACCTTCTGCACACAACGACAACAGTCACCCTCGAAGCATCGTTACCCATCGCTCCACAATAGCCGCGGCCCTTGCAGAGCAAGGGGAATTACTACTTCAAGGTCTCGGAGCAAGTGACGTAACCGATTGAAACGCTATTTAGCGCACACCGCTAACTAAGCTAGCCATTTCACATCCGTTACACATGCACTTTGTTAGAATAGTGTCCAAAGAAGGGCCAGATGTATACAGAATGGTATCGTCTGCGTAGAGGTGGATCAGAGAATCACCAGCAGCAAGAGCGACATTATTGATATATACAGAGAAAAGAGTCGGCCCGAGATTTGAACCCTGTGGCACCCCCATAGAGACTGCCAGAGGTCCGGACAACAGGCCCTCCGATTTGACACACTGAACTCTATCTGAGAAGTAGTTGGTGAACCAGGCGAGGCAGTCATTTGAGAAGCCAAAGCTATTGAGTCTGCCAATAAGAATGCGATGATTGACATAGTTGAAAGCCCTGGCCAGGTTGATGAAGAGGGCTGCACAGTACTGTCTTTTATCGATGGCGGTTATGATATCGTTTAGGACCTTGAGCATGGCTGAGGTGCACCCATGACCAGCTCGGAAACCAGATTGCATAGCGGAGAAGGTACGGTGAGATTCGAAATGGTCGGTGATCTGTTTGTTAACTTGGCTTTCGAAGATTTTAGAAAGTTAGGGCAGGATAGATATAGGTCTATAACAGTTTGGGTCTAGAGTGTCTCCCCCCTTTTAAGAGTGGTATGACCGCGGCAGCTTTCCAATCTATGTAAGACTATGTTTACCTTTATGCCTGTGTGTTAGACATGACTTGTTAATGCATGGATCTCAGTGGAAATGGAGAGGCATCATGGGTCATGGCTGAGTATCTCTGTCTCTCAGGGGAGGAACAGACCAATTAGCCAGGAAGAGAACAATGTCTTTCTGCTAATTACTCATGCTTCTTTTATGTCTGAACAAAGAGGATCCACATTTAAACAGGAAAGAGGTGGGGGCGGGGGGGCTGAATAACACAACACTGGCACAGAAAAAGAGTTTAAACTTCGAGTATGCAGTGGGTTATAGGACGGAGAAGTTAAAGTCTTTTGAGAGAAGACTGTGTCCTTACAAGGATGAAAACGTTATTATAGCAAGTTCAACAAGGATAGAAATGGACTTACCCGAACGCACAGATGGCTTGCAATCCGCTGCCTGTGTCAGAGAGATTTGGTGTCTCTCTGTCAATTCTCTTCTCCACCATAGAGATGAAGACGTCTTCCTGGTCTTCAGCTGCGCCATTTCCATCAAAATCATGTTGCTACCTTGTGGTGTCTTAGCTAACTACTACTACTAATATAATGTGTCCCCTATGTCTTAAAGCCAGAGCTGTCCTGGCCCTAGTTAAATATGTGTCCCCTATGTCTTAAAGCCAGAGCTGTCCTGGCCCTAGTTAAATATGTGTCCCCTATGTCTTAAAGCCAGAGCTGTCCTGGCCCTAGTTAAATATGTGTCCCCTATGTCTTAAAGCCAGAGCTGTCCTGGCCCTAGTTAAATATGTGTCCCCTATGTCTTAAAGCCAGAGCTGTCCTGGCCCTAGTTAAATATGTGTCCCCTATGTCTTAAAGCCAGAGCTGTCCTGGCCCTAGTTAAATATGTGTCCCCTATGTCTTAAAGCCAGAGCTGTCCTGGCCCTAGGTAAATATGTGTCCCCTATGTCTTAAAGCCAGAGCTGTCCTGGCCCTAGCTAAATATGTGTCCCCTATGTCTTAAAGCCAGAGCTGTCCTGGCCCTAGTTAAATATATGTCCCCTATGTCTTAAAGCCAGAGCTGTCCTGGCCCTAGTTAAATATGTGTCCCCTATGTCTTAAAGCCAGAGCTGTCCTGGCCCTAGTTAAATATGTGTCCCCTATGTCTTAAAGCCAGAGCTGTCCTGGCCCTAGCTAAATATGTGTCCCCTATGTCTTAAAGCCAGAGCTGTCCTGGCCCTAGTTAAATATATGTCCCCTATGTCTTAAAGCCAGAGCTGTCCTGGCCCTAGTTAAATATGTGTCCCCTATGTCTTAAAGCCAGAGCTGTCCTGGCCCTAGTTAAATATGTGTCCCCTATGTCTTAAAGCCAGAGCTGTCCTGGCCCTAGTTAAATATGTGTCCCCTATGTCTTAAAGCCAGAGCTGTCCTGGCCCTAGGTAAATATGTGTCCCCTATGTCTTAAAGCCAGAGCTGTCCTGGCCCTAGCTAAATATGTGTCCCCTATGTCTTAAAGCCAGAGCTGTCCTGGCCCTAGTTAAATATGTGTCCCCTATGTCTTAAAGCCAGAGCTGTCCTGGCCCTAGTTAAATATGTGTCCCCTATGTCTTAAAGCCAGAGCTGTCCTGGCCCTAGTTAAATATGTGTCCCCTATGTCTTAAAGCCAGAGCTGTCCTGGCCCTAGGTAAATATGTGTCCCCTATGTCTTAAAGCCAGAGCTGTCCTGGCCCTAGCTAAATATGTGTCCCCTATGTCTTAAAGCCAGAGCTGTCCTGGCCCTAGTTAAATATATGTCCCCTATGTCTTAAAGCCAGAGCTGTCCTGGCCCTAGTTAAATATGTGTCCCCTATGTCTTAAAGCCAGAGCTGTCCTGGCCCTAGCTAAATATGTGTCCCCTATGTCTTAAAGCCAGAGCTGTCCTGGCCCTAGTTAAATATATGTCCCCTATGTCTTAAAGCCAGAGCTGTCCTGGCCCTAGTTAAATATGTGTCCCCTATGTCTTAAAGCCAGAGCTGTCCTGGCCCTAGGTAAATATGTGTCCCCTATGTCTTAAAGCCAGAGCTGTCCTGGCCCTAGTTAAATATGTGTCCCCTATGTCTTAAAGCCAGAGCTGTCCTGGCCCTAGGTAAATATGTGTCCCCTATGTCTTAAAGCCAGAGCTGTCCTGGCCCTAGGTAAATATGTGTCCCCTATGTCTTAAAGCCAGAGCTGTCCTGGCCCTAGTTAAATATGTGTCCCCTATGTCTTAAAGCCAGAGCTGTCCTGGCCCTAGTTAAATATGTGTCCCCTATGTCTTAAAGCCAGAGCTATCCTGGCCCTAGTTAAATATGTGTCCCCTATGTCTTAAAGCCAGAGCTGTCCTGGCCCTAGTTAAATATGTGTCCCCTATGTCTTAAAGCCAGAGCTGTCCTGGCCCTAGGAACAGGAACAAGGTTGATTAGTACCTCTTTGATTGGCTGTTTAAAGATGTGTAACCTGTAATAAAGTTATGGACAGGAAATATTGATCCTGTCCTATAAGCTCCACACCTCCCTTTTCTCAGCTCCTCTCAGCTCCTCACAGCTCCTCTCAGCTCCTCTCAGCTCCTCACACCTCCCTTTTCTCAGCTCCTCTCAGCTCCTCACACCTCCCTTTTCTCAGCTCCTCTCAGCTCCTCTCAGCTCCTCTCAGCTCCTCACACCTCCCTTTTCTCAGCTCCTCTCAGCTCCTCACACCTCCCTTTTCTCAGCTCCTCTCAGCTCCTCACACCTCCCTTTTCTCAGCTCCTCTCAGCTCCTCTCAGCTCCTCTCAGCTCCTCACACCTCCCTTTTCTCAGCTCCTCTCAGCTCCTCACACCTCCCTTTTCTCAGCTCCTCTCAGCTCCTCTCAGCTCCTCACACCTCCCTTTTCTCAGCTCCTCTCAGCTCCTCACAGCTCCTCTCAGCTCCTCTCAGCTCCTCACAGCTCCTCTCAGCTTCTCTCAGCTCCTCACACCTCCCTTTTCTCAGCTCCTCACAGCTCCTCTCAGCTCCTCTCAGCTCCTCACAGGTCCTCTCAGCTCCTCTCAGCTCCTCACACCTCCCTTTTCTCAGCTCCTCTCAGCTCCTCTCTGCTCCTCTCAGCTCCTCACAGCTCCTCTCAGCTCCTCTCAGCTCCTCACAGCTCCTCTCTGCTCCTCTCAGCTCCTCTCAGCTCCTCACTGCTCCTCACAGCTCCTCTCTGCTCCTCACAGCTCCTCTCAGCTCCTCACAGCTCCTCACAGCTCCTCTCTGCTCCTCTCAGCTCCTCACAGCTCCTCTCAGCTCCTCACAGCTCCTCTCAGCTCCTCTCTGCTCCTCACAGCTCCTCTCTGCTCCTCTCAGCTCCTCACAGCTCCTCACAGCTCCTCTCTGCTCCTCTCAGCTCCTCTCAGCTCCTCACAGCTCCTCACAGCTCCTCTCTGCTCCTCACAGCTCCTCTCAGCTCCTCACAGCTCCTCACAGCTCCTCTCAGCTCCTCACTGCTCCTCACAGCTCCTCTCTGCTCCTCTCAGCTCCTCTCAGCTCCTCACAGCTCCTCTCTGCTCCTCTCAGCTCCTCTCTGCTCCTCTCAGCTCCTCTCAGCTCCTCACAGCTCCTCTCTGCTCCTCTCAGCTCCTCTCTGCTCCTCTCAGCTCCTCACAGCTCCTCTCTGCTCCTCTCAGCTCCTCACAGCTCCTCACAGCTCCTCTCTGCTCCTCTCAGCTCCTCACAGCTCCCCTCTGCTCCCCTCTGCTCCTCTCAGCTCCTCTCAGCTCCTCACAGCTCCTCTCTGCTCCTCTCTGCTCCTCACAGCTCCTCTCTGCTCCTCACAGCTCCTCTCTGCTCCTCACAGCTCCTCTCTGCTCCTCTCAGCTCCTCACAGCTCCCCTCTGCTCCCCTCTGCTCCTCTCAGCTCCTCTCAGCTCCTCACAGCTCCTCTCTGCTCCTCTCTGCTCCTCACAGCTCCTCTCTGCTCCTCACAGCTCCTCTCTGCTCCTCACAGCTCCTCTCTGCTCCTCTCTGCTCCTCACGGCTCCTCTCTGCTGCTCACAGCTCCCCTCTGCACCCCTCTGCTCCTCTCTGCTCCTCTCAGCTCCTTTCAGCTCCTCACAGCTCCTCACAGCTCCTCTCTGCTCCTCTCAGCTCCTCACAGCTCCTCACAGCTCTCCTCACAGAAACCAACCTTCCTCTTCCAATATTCCTCTCTCTGAAGCGATGGTTTCCATGACGACCTCGGGAGCTCAGCTGGCTGGAAAGTTTATTTTGTTCTTCACTTCTCTAGAAAGAAGAAAAAGTTAAATAAGTGAAGCTGGTCAGGTGCCACGAGAGTCACAGAGGTGCTTTAACCACAGGTGACAAGGGGAGGAGAGGAGCGCTAAATATGCAGAAAAGCAAAGCAGGGAAGGAGCGGCATTGAGACGGATGGTATTATTACGTTCAGCTCCTAACCCTTCTCTCTCTATGCCACGAGCAGTCATGAAGTTGTCGCTAATGAGAGGAAAGTGATAGGTGTCAGGCACTATTTTGATAAGGCACCCCCAAGAAGAGAGTGGCTGCCGTGGCTCCTGACTGAAAGTGTGCCTTTTTTAATCTGCCGTTTTCACATTCAAATTCACCAGGCGGTTGATGGGAATTTAACTGTAGTTTGCCTCATCCTCTCTAAGTCCTACTCTCCCCACTGTTGTTCACCAATGCAGACACCAACCGTGTTTCGTTCCCTCTCCGCTTTCTAAACATTAACCACACCACCGGTTAACCAGAGGGGTGAAATAGGGCATTGTGAGGAGCACATCGGCAAATCCCCTCAACACACACGCCTGCATGTACGCAAGCACACACACACACGCACACACACTATTATATGTACTAGCTCTCTGTGATGGAAAGAACCCAGTGACAGTGTGAGGGTGTTGTTTTCCCATGTTGAGTTTAAATTTCACGTTTTCACATTTTAACACCGCCTTTTCACACGTGAGAAGAAAAACATGTTTTCACCTCATGTGAATTGCAGTTACTCATGTTAACTCTCCCATGTGAAAATTGGATAGGCATTTTCACAACTTTCTTTTGAAAATCTCACTTTCACATGTGGAGTTTTCTTGCTTTCTTAACTGCAAATGTGAAAGTGAGATTTTCAAAAGCAAGTTGTGAAACTGCCTATCTCACTTTCACATATGTAATTGCATTTCACATGCAAAAAAAACTTTTAATCACATTTAAAAATCACATTTGCAGTTTCAAATGTAAGAAAATCGCACTTTCACATGTGGAATTGTACGTTCCAATTTGGCGGTGAAATAGTTCTCCTCACATGTGAAAAGATGGAGTTTCCACATATGGAATTGCAAATTCTGTAAAAAGGTAACTTTGCCTACTTGAGTATAATGACTCAAGAGTGTACAAAAAAACTGATTTCTTATTTCTGAGCAATTGTGTTAGTGCTGCAGGAGCCGAAATCCAGTAAAAAGAACAGAGAAGCTAGCGCTCCGCGTGTCCTTATTTACAGTGCCTTGCGAAAGTATTCGGCCCCCTTGAACTTTGCGAACTTTTGCCACATTTTAGGCTTCAAACATAAAGATATAAAACTGTATTTTTTTGTGAAGAATCAACAACAAGTGGGACACAATCATGAAGTGGAACGACATTTATTGGATATTTCAAACTTTTTTAACAAATCAAAAACTGAAAAATTGGGCGTGCAAAATTATTCAGCCCCTTTACTTTCAGTGCAGCAAACTCTCTCCAGAAGTTCAGTGAGGATCTCTGAATGATCCAATGTTGACCTAAATGACTAATGATGATAAATACAATCCACCTGTGTGTAATCAAGTCTCCGTATAAATGCACCTGCATTGTGATAGTCTCAGAGGTCCGTTAAAAGCGCAGAGAGCATCATGAAGAACAAGGAACACACCAGGCATGTCCGAGATACTGTTGTGAAGAAGTTTACAGCCCGGATTTGGATACAAAAAGATTTCCCAAGCTTTAAACATCCCAAGGAGCACAGTGCAAGCGATAATATTGAAATGGAAGGAGTATCAGACCACTGCAAATCTACCAAGACCTGGCCTTCCCTCTAAACTTTCAGCTCATACAAGGAGAAGACTGATCAGAGATGCAGCCAAGAGGCCCATGATCACTCTGGATGAACTGCAGAGATCTACAGCTGAGGTGGGAGACTCTGTCCATAGGACAACAATCAGTCGTATATTGCACAAATCTGGCCTTTATGGAAGAGTGGCAAGAAGAAAGCCATTTCTTAAAGATATCCATAAAAAGTGTTGTTTAAAGTTTGCCACAAGCCACCTGGGAGACACACCAAACATGTGGAAGAAGGTGCTCTGGTCAGATGAAACCAAAATTGAACTTTTTGGCAACAATGCAAAACGTTATGTTTGGCGTAAAAGCAACACAGCGCATCACCCTGAACACACTATCCCCACTGTCAAACATGGTGGTGGCAGCATCATGGTTTGGGCCAGCTTTTCTTCAGCAGGGACAGGGAAGATGGTTAAAATTGATGGGAAGATGGATGGAGTCAAATACAGGACCATTCTGGAAGAAAACCTGATGGAGTCTGCAAAAGACCTGAGACTGGGACGGAGATTTGTCTTCCAACAAGACAATGATCCAAAACATAAAGCAAAATCTACAATGGAATGGTTCAAAAATAAACATATCCAGGTGTTAGAATGGCCAAGTCAAAGTCCAGACCTGAATCCAATCGAGAATCTGTGGAAAGAACTGAAAACTGCTGTTCACAAATGCTCTCCATCCAACCTCACTGAGCTCGAGCTGTTTTGCAAGGAGGAATGGAAAAAAATGTCAGTCTCTCGATGTGCAAAACTGAGACATACCCCAAACGACTTATAGCTGTAATCGCAGCAAAAGGTGGTGCTACAAAGTATTAACTTAAGGGGGCTGAATAATTTTGCACGCCCAATTTTTCAGTTTTTGATTTGTTAAAAAAGTTTTAAATATCCAATAAATGTCGCTCCACTTCATGATTGTGTCCCACTTGTTGTTGATTCTTCACAAAAAAAGACAGTTTTATATCTTTATTTTTGAAGCCTGAAATGTGGCAAAAGGTCGCAAAGTTCAAGGGGGCCGAATACTTTCGCAAGGCACTGTATCGTTTTTAACATGTTCAAATTAGCGCGGTAATCAGTTAACTCAAGTTAACTTTTTCAAAATTTTTGTGCATAATTTTTATTATCGCATTGTCTGACAGCTGTCAAAATACACTGAAAACATCCCAGATCCATAATCTATACAGATCAGAACAACAATTAGATCCTTAATCTATACAGATCAGAACAACAATTAGATCCATAATCTATACAGATCAGAACAACAATTAGATCCTTAATCTATACAGATCAGAACAACAATTAGATCCGTAATCTATACAGATCAGAACAACAATTCAATCCGTAATCTATACAGATCAGAACAACAATTAGATCCTTAATCTATACAGATCAGAACAACAATTAGATCCTTAATCTATACAGATCAGAACAACAATTCAATCCGTAATCTATACAGATCAGAACAACAATTCAATCCGTAATCTATACAGATCAGAACAACAATTAGATCCTTAATCTATACAGATCAGAACAACAATTAGATCCTTAATCTATACAGATCAGAACAACAATTCAATCCGTAATCTATACAGATCAGAACAACAATTAGATCCTTAATCTATACAGATCAGAACAACAATTCAATCCGTAATCTATACAGATCAGAACAACAATTCAATCCGTAATCTATACAGATCAGAACAACAATTAGATCCTTAATCTATACAGATCAGAACAACAATTAGATCCTTAATCTATACAGATCAGAACAACAATTCAATCCGTAATCCATACAGATCAGAACAACAATTAGATCCTTAATCTATACAGATCAGAACAACAATTAGATCCTTAATCCATACAGATCAGAACAACAATTAGATCCTTAATCTATACAGATCAGAACAACAATTAGATCCTTAATCTATACAGATCAGAACAACAATTAGATCCTTAATCTATACAGATCAGAACAACAATTCAATCCGTAATCTATACAGATCAGAACAACAATTAGATCCTTAATCTATACAGATCAGAACAACAATTAGATCCTTAATCTATACAGATCAGAACAACAATTCAATCCGTAATCTATACAGATCAGAACAACAATTAGATCCTTAATCTATACAGATCAAAACAACAATTCCATGTCAAAACAAGTTGACTTTGAGGTTAAAGAAAGTGTTTTGTTATCAATTTAGCTGATTTATAATCACAGCAAATCCTGCAATAAACTTAAATAAACTATTTTTAAAAAATAGTTTGACAGCCCTAATTGACATTCATATGTAAAAATGTACATGTGAAAGTGTAGCCGACAGGAGTGGGTGACTTCAAATGTATGTTGCCCACTTGTTGAAATGGTCAAGAAATGGGCTTCTCCTGTGGGAGACCCAGATTATAATCCTTATAATTTTTCTCATGTTAACAAATCACGAAATTTTGCAGATGTGATTCACACGTGTCTGAAAAACACGTTTATTTTTCATATGTGATTTTTTCATGTGTTGTTTTTGTAAGGGTGTGGTTCCTTTCTACAAAGAAGACATTTTGCAAGGAACAGATTGGGAACAGATTGGGAGCTCAACGCTCCAATTAAGGATCGGATCAAAGACGCAAGCAGGTGGTGGTGAGAGCTCCTGTGTCGCACGTCACAAAGACTTCCAAGCCACCTGCCGAGAGGAAGTCTGAGACCGAATTTGTGTGTGTGTACCAACACTGTAGGTAGCTAGTGCATCAGCGTGTTACTAAGGGAATTTCAGATGTGTGCAGTGTGTCACCTGGGGAATGTAAGGTGCTCAAAAAGACTCACAATCACATGCAACACGCAATCACAGACGGACTCACGCACACACCATATTCACATTGGTCATCGCAACACAGTTCAGGTGTTTCTATATATATATATACTTACACACACATATATACACACAGGCAGAGAGTGCTTCTACACCTGCATTGCTTGCTGTTTGGGGTTTTAGGCTGGGTTTCTGTACAGCATTTTGATATATCAGCTGATGTAAGAAGGGCTATATAAATACATTTGGATTTGATTTGATTTGAAATACATTTGATTTGAGAGACCGGGCGAGAGAGATTAACAGAGATCGATTAACAGAGATGGATTAACAGAGAGCGATTAACAGAGATAGATTAACAGAGAGAGTTTAACAGAGAGTGATTAACAGAGCGAGATTAACAGAGAGAGATTAACAGAGAGAGATTAATAGAGAGAGATTAACAGAGAGAGATTAACAGAGAGAGATTAACAGAGAGATTAACAGAGATAGATTAACAGAGAGAGATTAACAGAGAGAGATTAACAGAGATAGATTAACAGAGAGAGATTAACAGAGAGAGATTAACAGAGAGAGAGAGATTAACAGAGAGAGATTAACAGAGAGAGATTAACAGAGATAGATTAACAGAGAGAGATTAACAGAGAGAGATTAACAGAGAGAGATTAACAGAGATAGATTAACATAATGTCAGAATCTGTATTTTTATTATGACACTATAGCCAATGTCCTGACTCGGGTAAAGGCATGATCTGATTGAGTCTAGGCCTAAATGTACAATAACTGCAATGATAAATGATTTCACAGTTACTTCTGATTTCAGAGTGATTTCTTGGGCATTTGTATTAAGGAGTTTATATGATATGGGAATACAGTAGCATGAAAACATAGGAAAAACCACGATATAAGGCATGCCATAAATTATTACATTGCACTCCCACATTTTTGGTGTGAATTGCTTGGTTACATTAGACAGGAATACCCTTAAACAATCTCTTAACAAAATAAAAATAAAAGCTTAAGTGGTGTTACTTTACTTTCAGCCTGGTTGTTATGAGCTTTGGCCTGCATGACACTGTGCTGTCAGGGGACGGTGAAAATGATGGCAAAGCAAGTCTTAAAATAAGAAGAAAATTAGATGTTTTATTGCCGTTGTGTTGCGCCGTGCTCCTCTAAGAGACAGCCCTCCACAACTCAGGAAGCTAATCTTCTCCACACGCTGTTAATAGCACGCCAGAAAGAGTTGTGAAAAAGAAGAAGGAGAAGACAACAACAGCAGGAAAGAAAATGTCTAGCTCAAAGTACGCAATTTCACCTCCCCACGTGAACATTTTCAAAATTCAGAATTCTCACCTCCAATTAACAGGGAAAAGGAGGCTGAATTTAGAGCTCCCAGGACATGCTCAATCTGATCGCAACTCGTGGTTGGTAAGAGACCCCAAGAGCAAGGCTGCCTCACAAATCGCATCCTACTACCTTCATAGTTCACTATGGGTCCTATGGGCCCTGGTCAAAATTAGTGTACCCTATAGGGAATAGGTTACCATTCCGGACGCAGCCTAAATTAACGGGATTGCTGTTGGCTGACTAAATGAAACCCTGGTGTAAAAGGCAGTAAAGTTAGTTAGCTGAGTTGCTGGATGACGGGCGCCCTGTGGTGTGGCCAGCAGTGCCTTCCCATCGATCTCATCAGCAGCTCACGGTGGGAGACAATCAAAGAGGGCTTTGGAACACTTTGTGTTTTAGAATTCTAGAATGAAGGAAATGATTAACTATTGTGCTGTTGACAATCTGGCTTAGAGGGTGGTATGGGTTGAGGGCAATGTGTGGCATTTGCCTGTCTGCCAAATAGTCAATGGTATTATGGTCTCTTTTCAATCAAGTTCTTTAGTGACGCCTTTTCCTAATGATGACAATGTATCACATTGTGAATGTAGTGCTGGAATACATGATAAGACAATAGAATCCCAGTAAAACATACGGATTAATCTGATTACAAAAGGAATGGCCTTCGAATTAGATCTTTTTACTATGTCATCAATGTATGAGGGCTCTGGGAGTGTGGTGCCAGGAAAATAACCTCTTGCTCAACGTCAACAAAATAAAGGAGATGATCGTGGACTTCAGGAAACAGCAGAGGGAGCACCCCACTATTCACAGGACCGCAGTGGAGAAGGTGGAAAGCTTCAGGTTCCTCGACGTACACATCACTGACAAACTGAAATGGTCCACTCATACAGACAGTGTGGTGAAGAAGGTGCAACAGCACCTCTTCAACCTCAGGAGGCTGAAGAAATTTGTCTTGTCACCTAAAACCCTCACAAACTTTTACAGCTGCATAATCGAGAGCATACTGTCGGGTTGTATCACCATTTAGTATGGAAACTGCATCGCCAGCAACCGCAGGGCTCTCCAGAGGGTGGTGTGGTCTGCCCAACGCATCACTGGGGGAAAACTACCTGCCCTCCTAGACACCTACAGCACCCGATGTCACAGGAAGGCCAAAAAGATCATCAAGGACAACAACCACCCGAGCCACTGCCTGTTCACCCCGCTCTCATCCAGAAGGCGAGGTCAGTACAGGTGCAACAAAGATGGGACCGAGAGACTGAAAAACAGCTTCTATCTCAAGGCCATCAGACTGATAAATAGCCATCACTAGCACATTAGATGCTGCTGACTATATACATAGACTTGAAACCACTGGCCACTTTAATAAATGGATCACTAGTCACTTGAATAATGTATACTATTCTACTGTATCTTATTCTATGCCGCTCTGACTTCGCTCGTCCATATATTTTTATATTCTTATTTCCATTCCTTTACTAGATTTGTGTGTATTGGGTATATGTTGTGTAATTGATACATATTACTTGTTAGATATTACAGCACCGTCGGCGCTAGAAGCACAAACATTTCGCTACATCCGCAATAACATCTGCTAAACACGTGTATGTGACCAATACAATTTGATTTGATTTATGTATTGGAGCATTTTTTGACTTTGTTTTGTGACTCATTTGAAATCCTTTCACCACCCCATACAGAGCTGCAGGTGTGTCATGTGCGTAGTATAACCATGACAGAGCAAGACACATACCATGTCTCTGTCAGTAGGAGAAGCCATACCATGACTCTGTCAGTAGGAGAAACCATACCATGTCTCTGTCAGTAGGAGAAGCCATACCATGACTCTGTCAGTAGGATAAACCATACCATGTTTCTGTCAGTAGGAGAAGCCATACCATGACTCTGTCAGTAGGAGAAACCATACCATGTCTCTGTCAGTAGGAGAAGCCATACCATGACTCTGTCAGTAGGATAAACCATACCATGTTTCTGTCAGTAGGAGAAGCCATACCATGACTCTGTCAGTAGGATAAACCATACCATGTCTCTGTCAGTAGGAGAAACCATACCATGTCTCTGTCAGTAGGAGAAGCCATACCATGACTCTGTCAGTAGGAGAAACCATACCATGACTCTGTCAGTAGGATAAACCATACCATGTTTCTGTCAGTAGGAGAAACCATACCATGACTCTGTCAGTAGGAGAAACCATACCATGACTCTGTCAGTAGGAGAAACCATACCATGACTCGGTCAGTAGGAGAAACCATACCATGACTCTGTCAGTAGGAGAAACCATACCATGACACTGTCAGTAGGAGAAACCAGACCATGACTCTGTCAGTAGGAGAAACCATACCATGACTCTGTCAGTAGGAGAAACCATACCATGACTGTGTCAGTAGGAGAAACCATATCATGTCTCTGTCAGTAGGAGAAACCCTAGACCCACTCCAATTTGCTTACCGCCCAAATAGGTCCCCAGACGATGCAATCTCAACCACACTGCACACTGCACTAACCCATCTGGACAAGAGGAATACCTATATGAGAATGCTGTTCATCGACTACAGCTCGGCATTCAACACCATAGTACCCTCCAAGCTCGTCATCAAGCTCGAGACCCTGGGTCTCGACCCCGCCCTGTGCAACTGGGTACTGGACTTCCTGACGGGCCGCCCCCAGGTGGTGAGGGTAGGTAACAACATCTCCTCCCCTATGATCCTCAACACTGGGGCCCCACAAGGGTGCGTTCTGAGCCCTCTCCTGTACTCCCTGTTCACCCACGACTGCGTGGCCACGCACGCCTCCAACTCAATCATCAAGTTTGCGGACGACACAACAGTGGTAGGCTTGATTACCAACAACGACGAGACGGCCTACAGGGAGGAGGTGAGGGCCCTCGGAGTGTGGTGTCAGGAAAATAACCTCACACTCAACGTCAACAAAACTAAGGAGATGATTGTGGACTTCAGGAAACAGCAGAGGGTGCACCCCCCTATCCACATCGATGGAACAGTAGTGGAGAGGGTCGCAAGTTTTAAGTTCCTCGGCATACACATCACAGACAAACTGAATTGGTCCACTCACACAGACAGCATCGTGAAGAAGGCGCAGCAGCGCCTCTTCAACCTCAGGAGGCTGAAGAAATTCGGCTTGTCACCAAAAGCACTCACAAACTTCTACAGATGCACAATCGAGAGCATCCTGGCGGGCTGTATCACCGCCTGGTACGGCGACTGCTCCGCCCTCAACCGTAAGGCTCTCCAGAGGGTAGTGAGGTCTGCACAACGCATCACCGGGGTCAAACTACCTGCCCTCCAGGACACCTACACCACCCGATGTTACAGGAAGGCCATAAAGATCATCAAGAACATCAACCACCCTCAATTTGTCCTCGGCCACTGTCCCTCACCCCAGTGACCCTGCCAGCACTCCAAATTCGATTTGAAACCATACCATGACTCTGTCAGTAGGAGAAACCATACCATGACTCTGTCAGTAGGAGAAACCATACCATGACTCTGTCAGTAGGAGAAACCTGTGGGACTAAATTACTCACATCAGCCTCTGCATGCAGGCCTTCAGAGTAAAGGTCAACTTGAGAGTTAGTGAGCCATCTCATTGGACACTAGCCTCAGGGATAGAGCAGCCTATGACATGCACAGTTAGCTAGCTACACTCTGCCCCTCCCCCCGGGTCGCTGATGTTGTCTATGGAACACAGGTTAAACCATGAAGATGGAAGCGTCCTGTCCTGCCTCCACTGACCGTGGTGTATCCACGGTGACGATCTGCTGCAGGGCTTATGCCATCGTTATTGTGGGGGACTAATGGGGACAATATTTCATCATGGCTGTAATAATTAAGTCCTGAACCAACCCCACTCCTGGTGGTTATACATGTCAATCTAGAAACACCATCCTCCAGGCCTGTAGTCCCAGCCCAGTAAACAGTAAATCTCCTTTTCTGAACAGGTTACAAGCAGCCAAGTCCAGTTCTTCACCACTTTTCCCCCCAACTCTCTAATTTCTCCCTGTCCCATCATTTCTCCCCTTTCTATCATCCCCTCTACCCCCATCTCTCCCAGTCCCCATCCAAACGGTGGGAGGGTGTCAGTAATTAAGAGGTGGGCTGACACCAGGAGGCTCCAGAGTGGAAGGGAAGGGGCTGCTACACCCCTCCCCTGGCCAATGACAGGAGAGGAGAGGACGTCCTTCCTTCTCCTTCCCCCTCTCATCCACACAGCAGCCCCACTCAAGGTGACAAATCCAGGTTGGCCCTCAGAGGGATAGGCATCACATGGAGATGGGGTAGGGGAATGGAGGGGGTTGATTGCACACAGAGAAAATGGTGTAATTGAGGTTATGTAGAGAATGGGAACAAGGGGTGTTATGTATTCTATAGTTTGTCATAAAGGAGGTAAAAGTACCTTTTTCTGTTTGAAATGTCTTTGGACACAATGCTACATATTCTGGACAACATGCTGTTGCAAAACGGACAAGTCTTTCTTGTGTCAAAGTGCTAATTTTGACCTTGTGTTGTATGAAATCAATCAACTCAATGTGGTGCTTCCCACCGTGTAGGATGGTATGCTGCGTACAGTAATGCCACTGAGCTGTGTGTGTGTGTGTGTGTGTGTGTGTGTGTGTGTGTGTGTGTGTGTGTGTGTGTGTGTGTGTGTGTGTGTGTGTGTGTGTGTGTGTGTGTGTGTGTGTGTGTGTGTGTGTGTGTGTGTGTGTGTGTGTGTGTGTGTGTGTGTGTGCGCGCGTGTGTGTGTGTGTTTGCTGGTGTGTGTGTGTGTTTGCTGCTGTGTTCCAACCATGTTGGAAGATGTAACAGACACACACACACAATTTGTCCTCGGCCACTGTCCCTCACCCCAGTGACCCTGCCAGCACCCCAACCGGGTTAGTCGGGTGAGGAGGCGGATGAGGTCAGTGTGTCCCCCGTGCCACCAGTGAGAGGACATCTGCCATGCCAGTCTGTGGGCCTGGGATGTCTGCCAGTCACTCCACACACACAGTCCCATCCACAGCCAAGACCACACAGTGCACAACAGAGACTACCATGCCACGCATGTAACAGATCCCGGTGGGTGAGCTCCCAAATTACAACAGAGAGAAAGAAAAACATGCAGGAGTTGTGTTGTAACAAAAAATGTGTGTGAACTGCAGAGAGTTCGAAATGAATTAGAAATGCATGGATTTCACAAGGTTTCCTCAGGACTTGTAATTTATCTACTTTGGTTTAGGTACAAGCATCATGAAACGTCTAACACAATAAATACATTTGACATGGTGAAATTCTGTTTTTTGGACCTAACTTGCTTACCACTTTATTCATGTGATTTATTCCTTCACAGACCGAATGAAATAATGACCTCTTCCTTAATATTTGGTCAAATCCTTTTTATTTGATATATGGTTTCCTAGAAAAAAGGGTTGCTCAACTTAGCCCCCCTCTCCCCTACCATCTGACATAACCTGATTTTAATCAAATGATTAAAAGCTAAATGGATTATTTCAGTTCTTTCAGATTTTTTATTATCGGTTTCTTTCTATGTATGTTCTCAAGTTGTTATTTTTGACCCCAAGTCAGTCTTTATGCAAAGAATTGAAACCCTGACAACATCAGACAATCGACAATACATTTCATCAATCACAGCATACCCACAAATCCCCCGGAACTGGGAACCTAGCAACAGCAGAAGTGAAGCTCCAAAGATTTAACGATTCCATTCCATTGGTGTATCTTTTCTTAATTGGCAGTGTTTCCACATACTGTATCTCTCTATGTTATTTCAGCGAAAAGGGTGCATTCTGACAGATCTCACTTTATTGGTATCGCGAAAAACCATGCCGCTCTCATCAACCTTTTATCCCCTTATTTTTAGACAAACGGTAAGGCTGTGGGGTGAAAGGATTCAACTTAGGCAGGAGTTATTTTAGAGTGTAGGCAGAGAGCGATCATTAGGAGAGGAAGCCAATTTTTTTAACCATCAGATACCACTCTGATTTCCCATTGGAGACAGTACACTGGCTATAGTGTCATAATAAAAATGCAGATTCTGACATTCTGTGTCATCTCCTGCTTGAGATCTGAGTACACAGACGTTAATATGCCCGTCTCTCACTCTCTCGCTCACTCGCTCTCACTCTCTCTCTCGCTCTGCTCTCTCTGCTCTCTGCTCTCTCTCTGCTCTCTCTGCTCTTTCTCTCTCTCTCTCTGCTCTCTCTCTCTCTGCTCTCTCTGCTCTCTCTCTCGCTCTCTCTCTGCTCTCTCTCTGCTCTCTCGCTCTGCTCTCTTTCTTTCTCTCTGCTCTCTCTCTGCTCTCTCTCTCTCTCTCTCTCTCTCTGCTCTCTCTCTCTCTCTTTCTCTCTCTCTCTCTCTCTTTCTCTCTGCTCTCTCTCTTTCTCTCTCTCTCTCTCTGCTCTCTCTCTTTCTCTCTCTCTCTCTGCCCTCTCTCTCTGCTCTCTCTCTCTCTTTCTCTCATCCTCAATAACAGAAGCTAGGTGTCCTGTATTATCTCAAATAAAAGGCCTATCAAGTTGGATGTGTTAAGCTGTCTACCAAGTTATGTCCTAATCTTAGGCTCTATGTCTGTCTCTTTAGCATATTGTGTTTTCGGTGCTCAGTAAAAGTAAAACAGACATTTGAAAGTCAGACATCTGGTCGTCACTTATATCAGTGATTTTCATTCATCTCTACGTTCATCAGTCTTCAATCACATGTACATTTTTTAGCATTATTATCCCATATTTTTTAAATAATCTCGTATCATGGTATGACAACGAACCGTACAGGGACAGCACCCTAACAGAAAGTCATCAAGCCGTCAAAAATGTGTCCAGTAAATGAAAGGACATTCTTTAAGAAGGGGTCTGTTAAAAGTCTTCACTTTTACCTGGTGCATTGACACTGCCAGTGCCATGACCCCAGATACAGAGAGAGAGAGTGTGTCAGTATTTATGGTCAGGCACCTCTTTGTACCACCCTCCCAGGAGAGGAGCACGGTGGGTCATCCTCTCAGTTTGAAGATTACATTAAACAGAGGACCTGCGTCACCTGTGCGGCTCAGAATAGTCCCGCCTCCATTCTATATATCTATTTATCTCTCCAACAGCATATGGCATGATGAATGTGGAGTGTAGACAGTCAAGGGGAGAGGAGTGCGACTAAAATACGTTAACTAACAGGAGTGAATTACATTAATTCAGCTGTGGCAGAGCTGAGTAGCTGGAAAGATGTGTTGACCTCTCTACCCTTGTCTAAATGAATCCACTGGGAGCCACACTGAAAACAAAGAGAACATACACACAAGTGTTTTTTTCTCTGTTATTTAGTTTTTTCAGGAGTTGCAATTATGGTATTGCGACCGAACTGATGCAGCAGGCGATGGTTTTCACAACTTACATAAAGGGAATACATTACTGAAAGAGGCCCATTAGCGGAGGTATTTGCATGGCTGACTATCCAAACTGGAAAGCATCTCTCAATGTGTGGTTTCCCATCGTTCCTCTTCTAAAACATACACAGTATGCTGTATTTGATTGGCTGAAACAGACTTGTTTGTGTTCAGTGAGACAGTATTGAGCTGCAGTAACCATGGTGATTCAAGACAACTTTCCTGTTTGCCAGAGTCAGAAACATTATACTTTCTAAGTTTTAGCTAGGACATATCACAATCATAAACATTCTACCATGTTAGTGCAGACATCTCATTGACATACTGTATTGAATTTTTTATTTTACTAGGCAAGTCAGTTAAGAACAAATTCTTATTTTCAATGACGACAGATTTGTACCTTGTCAGCTCGGGGATTTGAACTTGCAACCTTTCGGTTACTAGTCCAATGCTCTAACCACTAGGCTACCCTGCCGCCCCAAATTGAAATTCTGTATCCTGTTTATTGCTTCAAATTCAAGAATTGAATTTGAATTCATGAGGCATTTTCAATTCAATTCGGAATTGAGCCCAACCCTGACAGACACACATGCTACACACCCATTAGCCATAAATAGGACCACATTGTGTATACTGACACACATTCCCCCATGGGAAAAAGAAAGTGATTATCTTATCTAACAGTTAGAGAGGACCACAATGGAAATAAGTCCCAAATTTTATTTAAGCAGTAAGGCACGAGGAGGTGTGGTATATGGCCAATATACCACGGCTAAGGACTGGTTTTTATGCACGACGCAATGCGGAGTGCCTGGATACAGCCCTTAACCGTGGTATATTGGCCATATACCACAAACCCCTGAGGTATAATATTTTGACCTAAGTGACATATAACTACAATGGTTCAGCGCTCTATTCAGACTTTATCGCTGAAACATTACAGATTGTGCAAAAGAAATGTAAAGGCAATTTCCTGCTAAGCCGACATATGCCACGTTGACCTTGCCTGGCTACCCAAACATCTTGCTCCGGGCCAAACGCTACGCCACGCCCATTGACGTTAGTTTCTTCTCTGCCATGACTACCTCTCTGACTTTTTTATAGAACGTAAACACAGTCTAACCATTCTGATTGGACCAAGAAACCGATGGGTTGGGCCTGAGCCAGAGCACACGTGGGTAAAGCGGCGTTATAAAATGATTCTCTCGTTGGTTAGAGATGATCCAATCGCTGATAACCTTGTTTTGTACAACACCATAAACAACTTCAATGATGATGGCTGTCTCAGACTGAAGTATGTAGCGAATGATAGAGAGGCGTCAGGCAAGAGTACAAGTTAAAATACTTTAAAATACGACATAAGTCATTTTTTTGAGGTATCTGTACTTCACTATTTATATTTTTGACTAGTTTTACTTTTACTTCACAACCTTCCTGAAGAAAATACTGTACTTTTTACTCCATACATTTTCCCTGACACCTAAAAGTACTCCGTTACATTTTGAATGCTTAGAAGGACAGGAAAATTGTCTAATTCACGCACTTGTCAAGAGGACATTCCTGGTCATCTACTGCCTCTGATCTGACGGAATCACTAAACACAAATGCTTAGTTTGTAAATGATGTGTGAGTGTTGGAGTGTGGCCCTGGCTATCCTTTAAAATAATGGTGCCACCTGGTTTGCTTAATATAAGGAATGTGAAATTATTTATACTTTTACCTTTACTTTTGATACTTAAGTATATGTAAAACCAAATACTTTCCGACTTTTAGTTTTTTTTTGACCAACTTTTACTTTTAAAGTAGGATTTTACTAGATGACTTTCACTTTCACTTGAGTCATTTTCTAATAAGGTATCTTTACTTTTACTCAAGTAAGACAATTGGGTACTTTTTCAACCACTACCTAAATGTCACATTTATTTTTTATTTTTACATATTCTAGTGAAACCATGTTGCAACCATGAGTCAGGAAGACAAAAAACATATATTTTTTATCCTGTAGAGTGATATTCAGCTGCCAAGTTAGAAAGTCAGGTAGTGTTTTATTTTTGCATCTGTTCCTTAACAACCTGGCAGCTGAGAGACATCTGATTGGACAGTTCTTATCGCTGTGCTGATGCTGCAGCTGCGATATATTTTTAACCTAGCTACCTACACTGAGCTGAGACACCGAACGGAACCTACGTGTGTGTCAATCACAAAGTTTTCCCTGTAGGGGTGTGATGAGGTGCCCTGAGCCCCAGCTAGTGCTACATTGTCTGTCTCTCTGTCACACCAACAGCCCTGTCAAGACACACCCTAATGAGCCAGGCTGAGCTACCGTTCCCCACCAGTGAAAGCCCCTCATCCCTTATCTCACATATTGATGCAGAAGCGAGACTAACACTGAAAGTTGAATGATTTTATGAAAAACTCTAAGCCATCACGACACCTTGACACACATGACAGTGAGGCCCAAAGTTATACGTTTCAATTAAACTTCCTTTTCAAGACATCATTGTGTTGAACTATTCTCCCAGCTTTAATAACCAAGGTTGGAAAGGCCCCAAGGCATGTTTGCCAATAAAAAATGACAGGACGGATTTTGACACTCTGTAAAGTGAGGAGTGATTCCGTACATGTCTCGCTCCCAGAAGATTACTCAAACAGCTACAGGAATAGAGAGAGACCTGTAGCCTAATGAACAAATGTAAGTCACCTTGGCTTAGGTGAGTGAATAATGGAATTGATAGCGGGCCTAGTTGGAACGTTATCTGAAATGTCTGAAATGATACTGTATTCCTTACAGTGTACTATTTTAGACCAGGACCCATAAAGTTATGCTCAAAAGTAGTGTGATATATTATAGATTGCCGTTTGGGCCGCAGGCTATATGAGGCTGAACGTGGGGAGGACGTCACCAGCTTATAGACAGACCTCCCGGGTGGTTTTGTCTGAAACAGGAGCTCACACACGGCTCGGCTCTCACATGAAAGTGACCTTTACATATCTTATGAACAGCTATCTGAGATGTTAATACAAGTATTACCAGTATGTGGATGTTATGATATCTGGGAAATAGTGTATGGCTGTCTTTCATAAGACTGTATAGACTGGGGAATGCAAGGCTTATGGAATGGAATAGTACATAGCTACTTGCGGTTGCTGGCCCGCCCTCTCTAACCTCTAGGCTACCTGCTGTCCATAAATCAAGTTTTATAAAAATAGATATGATTACAACCGGTCTGCAAACTATTCACTTAATGTGAGTGACTAATACATTACAGGGGTTAAAGTCTCTTAATTCTAATGGAACGTTACACACACAGGCCTAAATATAGAAACAATTACAACTAAGGGCAATCTTTCTATTCTTCTAATCAATCAAAAATGTAAATTATGAAAGATTTTTCAGTACTTTTGTATCTATTTTTTTTTACCAGTAATTCTGAAAATAGTGCTCACAAGTCAAAAGTGGTCCCTGAAATTGAAAGAAGGATTTTTAGGCCTTGAGACATGGATTGTGTATGTGTGCCATGCAGTGTGAATGGGCAAGACAACATGTTTAAGTGCCTTTGAACAGGGTAATGTGGTAGGTGCCAGGCGCATCTCTTTGTGTCATCTCGTTTGTGTCAACAACAGATCAGCTGTGTTTTTCACGCTCAACAGTTTCCCGTGTGTATCAAGAATGGTCCACCACCCAAAGGGCATCCAGTCAACTTGACACAACTGTCAGAAACATTGGCGTCAACATGGGCCAGCATCCCTGTGGAATGTTTTCGACACCTTGTAGAGTCCATGCCCCAACGAATTGAGGATGTTCTGAGGGCAAAGGGGGGTACAACTCAATACTAGGAAGATGTTCCTAATGTTTTGTACACTCAGTGTATGTGCAGATATAGTTTATAAATAAAACATGTTTTATTTTCTATTTAATGTAACCTTTATTTCACCAGGTATAACTGAAAACATCTTCTAATTTACTCAGTTTCCTCCCCATCACTAGTTCTGAGGTCAAGCATCCGTTCACTCTCTCAACACATGTTGGTGTTTCCGCGGCAGCGAGCGCCGGCAGAACTAATACTTGGATGTGAAGCTGCCGTCATGTTACTGAAGAAGACAGTGGCAGAACAGAGCAGAGACGGCAGCCAGCTGTTACACCCCACTAACAACTCTCAACGGGCAACGCTCTTCTCCGCTACACCGTGTAGGTCAGGGAACTGAGGGTGCGTCACGTCTCAACTGACACCCTATTCTATTGGCCCTGGTCAAAAATAGCGGACTATATAGGAAATAGGTTAGCCATTTGGGTTTAACCATAGGTTATCCAGCTCAATGTGATCGAAAAACAGGAATCACTCAAGATTCACAGGTCTGATGTGTGTCGGCACGGTGATGACACACAACATAGAAACAAACGACAGCAGGTGCTTCATAGCTGTAGGCATCATCACTTTGTGTAAATGTTCAGGCGTTAACTTGACTATATGCTTATTTTCACAGACGTAAGAACGCGGTATTGTTCACAGAAGGTGGTGTTTAGACTCATGATCACTAATCAATCAAGCTGTGCATTTTGTTCAACTTTCTGAACAGTCTCCTAGATTTCCACTTGCCATGGATGAATTGGCAGGCTAATTGTCTCCAGTTGTTTCTCACAATAGACAACCTTTAGTAACATCTTAGTAATCATACAGCTAACTATACATCCAGAGACATGAGAAGTAACCTATTAAAGGGTTGAAAATAGAACCATATATATATACCGCATGAGTGAGTCATGTAACGTGGTCTCATGTTAAGTGTGAGTTGAGAAAATGGATTTGTATAAAGAATACGATTCTTAGATTTCTTGGTAAAAGGCATGTCTTTGGAGGTTTCATCAGCCCTGGACTTGACAAATTCCTCCGATAATGAGTCCTTTCGTCTGTGCCTGATACGGTCAAAGCTATATAAATGAAAAAAAATGGGGGGCCAAGTGTTCCTGTATCAGCATCGTATCAGGCACTAGCTGGCGAAAGTGGTGGCTGGCTGGCACTAGGGAATGTAGTGGGGGGGACCCAAAACTCAGATGACATTTCATAAAATCCATACGAGTCCCTGGCCTTTTGAGAGACTGCTAGACGGCTTCTCGGGGTGGAAAAGACAATTAGCAGCATTTCAGAGGCGCAGCGCAGAAGAAAGGCACGGCGTGAATCTTTTGATATCACATTGACCTCTGGAGGAAAATGTCCCCAGCCACTTAAAAGTCTGTAAGACATTACGGGGGTCATTGTCGGCCATGAGGGCCTGCTTCTTATCGGAACACCTACCATGAGAAGTCCCCACTTAGACCTATATTGTCAAATAATTAAAACGATGTTCATTTTTTAGACATATTTGCACATAAAGTGTTTAACCTCGACAGCTGAGTTACGGCATTATCTACAGTAAATCCTCCATGTTGTGAAAAGGTATATGAAAGCCAAATCTAATGTCTGTGTGTCTCTCTGTACATGAAGCTTGCATCTGCATAGGCCTGTGTTATGGGCATGTTACAGCCATCCATGCTGAATTGTCACACTGCTGTCAATCATCAATGAGGAAAAGTGTCAATATTCCATCACACTTTGGGTCGTTATCTTCTGAAGGATGTCACCTGTCTCCTCATCTCTCTCTCTCTCTCCCTGCAGACCAAATTAAGATATCTCTGCAGAACAAATTAAGATATCTCTGCAGACCAAATTAAGATATCTCTGCAGAACAAATTAAGATATCTCTGCAGAACAAATTAAGATATCTCTGCAGAACAAATTAAGATATCTCTGCAGAACAAATTAAGATATCTCTGCAGACCAAATTAAGATATTTCTGCAGAACAAATTAAGATATCTCTGCAGAACAAATTAAGATATCTCTGCAGAACAAATTAAGATATCTCTGCAGACCAAATTAAGATATCTCTGCAGAACAAATTAAGATATCTCTGCAGAACAAATTAAGATATCTCTGCAGAACAAATTAAGATATCTCTGCAGACCAAATTAAGATATCTCTGCAGAACAAATTAAGATATCTCTGCAGAACAAATTAAGATATCTCTGCAGAACAAATTAAGATATCTCTGCAGAACAAATTAAGATTTCTTCAAATATGGATTTCCACCGTCTCCCTCTCTTATTTACTATTCCATCCCTCCTCTTTCATTTCATCTGACGGTTACTGCAGGGTTTCATCACTACAGGCTAATAAAACAGAAAAGCTGTTCACAGAGCATACATCTATTTTTATGCATTACATCCATGCAATCAATTTCTGAATGCGTCCCAGATGGCATCCTATTCCCTACATAGTGCACTACTTTTGACCAGAGCTTATGGGTCCTGGTCAAAAGTAGTGCACTATATAGGGATTAGGGTGCCATTTGGGACAAATCTCCGGACAGGAAGCAGGAAGCCTGGGAGTTGTATTTGATCACTTGATGCGATTGAGCAGAGAGGTGTCCTGATGGGTTTATGGATTGGTCTAGGAGCTAGGGCTAGCGTTTAATTCACAATCACACCTGAGGCATATTTCACTCCTTAATTACTGATCCCTGCTAACTGCTCCTTGTGGAGCAGCAGGCCGCAAATGACTCCATGTATTACCCATCTTGATTTTCCATTTGAGGAGGGGGAATCTTGATTTTCCATTTGAGGAGGGGGAATCTTGATTTTCCATTTGAGGAGGGGGAATCTTGATTTTCCATTTGAGGAGGGGGAATCTTGATTTTCCATTTGAGGAGGGGGAATCTTGATTTTCCATTTGAGGAGGGGGAATCTTGATTTTCCATTTGAGGAGGGGGATCTTGATTTTCCATTTGAGGAGGGGGAATCTTGATTTTCCATTTGAGGAGGGGGAATCTTGATTTTCCATTTGAGGAGGGGGAATCTTGATTTTCCATTTGAGGAGGGGGAATCTTGATTTTCCAATTGAGGAGGGGGAATCTTGATTTTCCATTTGAGGAAGGGGAATCTTGATTTTCCATTTGAGGAGGGGGAATCTTGATTTTCCATTTGAGGAAGGGGAATCTTGATTTTCCATTTGAGGAGGGGGAATCTTGATTTTCCATTTGAGGAGGGGGAATCTTGATTTTCCATTTGAGGAGGGGGAATCTTGATTTTCCAATTGAGGAGGGGGAATCTTGATTTTCCATTTGAGGAAGGGGAATCTTGATTTTCCATTTGAGGATCTTGATTTTCCATTTGAGGAGGGGGAATCTTGATTTTCCATTTGAGGAGGGAGAATCTTGATTTTCCATTTGAGGAGGGGAAATCTTGATTTTCCATTTGAGGAGGGGGAATCTTGATTTTCCATTTGAGGAGGGGGAATCTTGATTTTCCATTTGAGGAGGGGGAATCTTGATTTTCCATTTGAGGAGGGGGAATCTTGATTTTCCATTTGAGGAGGGGGAATCTTGATTTTCCATTTGAGGAGGGGGAATCTTGATTTTCCATTTGAGGAGGGGGAATCTTGATTTCCATTTGAGGAGGGGGAATCTTGATTTTCCAATTGAGGAGGGGGAATCTTGATTTTCCATTTGAGGAAGGGGAATCTTGATTTTCCATTTGAGGAGGGGGAATCTTGATTTTCCATTTGAGGAGGGGGAATCTTGATTTTCCATTTGAGGAGGGGGAATCTTGATTTTCCATTTGAGGAGGGGGAATCCTGATTTTCCATTAATTTGTACAAATATAAAAAATGGTACCAAGATATCCATCAAACTACTCATCAATAACATGATCACATTTCTAAGTAAACACAGTACAAAATAAATGATGGTAATTGAATTGCATGTGCAAGACATTTACTCCACAACATCAACACAGTTAGTAAAATTGGATGCAAATGAAGGAGGAAGCCTAGATTGTCCAGGGTCTCTTCATACGCACGGTGCTGAGGGGATAGGAACCATATGCTGCTCACCACAGCAGCTCGAGGTCAGGGTAGGTTGAGGAAAACGAGTTGGCAGTGAACCATCGAGTCAGCCTCATCCATACACCAATCACCATCAAAGACCCAGTGTCAACCCATGAGAGAGAGACAGAGAATGAGAGAGAGAGATAGAGACAGAGAGAGAATCGCAGCTTTCCACATACCCCACCAGGAGCAGTGTAACACACCAATCAACACCCCAGAACCCCCTCCAGAATCCTCAACCCTCCTCCCTCTGGATGCCCTCTGAAACCTGATGATTTCTTTCTGGATGTTTTTGATCCTTGAAAGGAGCCAAAAAAAACCTGGCAGCAATCAAACAGAGATCATTGGAATGGCAAAGGCTTGTTTATTTCTTTCATTTCTCTGCCTGCCTCCACTTCATCTCTGTGGAGAAAGAGGTCGGTGTGCCCTCTGAGAGCAGCTCTTAATGGCTGTTGATGGGGTTGTGTGATTACTGAGGCAGTACCGGTGCTTGCGTTCCTATAGGCTGCTCTCCTGTACCAGTGCTTAATTCTCATAGGTTGTCAGTATCAATGCTACATTCTTATTGGCGGTCTCTCTACTCGCCAGCGGTGGCATGTCGGGGGTTAAATCTCAGGGCACAGCAGTGAGTCAGTTAGACTGGAGGGGGTCTGAAGGTTTTGAAACACTAGCTTGTTCACTAATTTGACCAGGGTCCCAACAAACGCTGTCCGTGAAAAAAGGAGCGTTAGCAACACAACTTCCATTTTTAGCAACCTAGCAACGCCAACGTGGCATGGCAGCTCATTGGCTGCTTTCTCAATGTGTTGATTGGTCCTAAGGGTCCCTCGCTCATTTGTCTGGTCCTTCCATGGCTATTTGCACTACTTTTGACAATAGCCCACTGGGTACACACCCTAGTTGAATCAACGTTGTTTCGACATAACTTGTCAATGTATTTTGATGTGGAATCAATGTGGAAAATACATTGGATTTGAAAAAAGTCATCAACCAGGCATGTTTTCATCTAATTTCAAGCAATGTTGTAAACATTGAAATTAGGGTAAGACTTTGACTAAAAGGTCATTACATCAATCTAATTTCAACATAATCATCAGAACTATTTATACCTTGACATTGCATTGAACAATCCACACACAAACTTAAAACATATTTTTCATCCTATATTCAATTTATTTGGGGTTGTGGAAATTATGTGGAATTTTAGATTGATTAGACATATTTAATTTGACCTGGTTTCAATGTTGATAGTTAAAATGGTAAGTTTTGATCAAAGTCATTGTTTCAACTTAATGCAATCAACCTAAATAAAGAGGTATATTGAAATAAAATGTGAAGCCACAGTCCAACGATTTCTGTCTGAACAGTGACTCCTACTGGAATAGGAGGGGTAATGCACTTCAGTGTCTCATCCAGATGCTTAGCTTTGGAAACAAGCTGTGTTCGATAGCTGAGCTATCATGTCAACACATTTAGAAGGTGATCAGCTGACATACTAATTTGCATACACTACCTAAATAACATTGAATAATTAAAAGAAATTCCTCTAAGTTTTCTTACACAAGCAGTATGTGAAAGTAAATTAGGAGCGAGGTTGGGTTTATGTATGCTACATTGACATCTGATTTGCACAAAAAAGTACACCATCATTTCAGCGTGTAGCTAGGTATACTATCATTCATCTATGGTTGATTGGATCTCTGGAACTTTAGAAGTAGTTACTATTATCCCTATAAATTGAATGCCAAATTCATGATAATAATACACTTTGACCTTTGGATATTGTCTTGTATTTTTTATTTAACTAGGCAAGTCAGTTAAGAACTAATTATTAACTTACAATGATGGCCTACCCCCCTGGCAAAACCCTCCCCTAACTCGGGACGACGCTGAGCCAATTGTGGGACTTGTATATGAAGGATGGTTGGTTGTTTCAAATATTATTTACGATACTCTTTGAAGAGGTAGGGTTTCAGACATTTTTGGAAGATGGGCAGGGACTCTGCTGTCCTAGCTTCAGGGGGAAGCTGGTTCCCCCATTGGGGTTCCAGGACAGAGAAGAGCTTTGACTGGGCTGAGTGAGAACTGCCCTCCAGTAGGGGTGAGAGGGACAAGAGAACAGAGGTGGTAGAACGGAGTGCTCGGGTTGGGGTGTAGAGTTTGAGCATACCCAGAAGGTAGGGAGGGGTAGTTCCTCTTGATACTCCGTAGGCAAGAACCATGGTCTTGTAGTGGATAGTAAATATACACTGTATCAAATCAAAGTTTATTTGTCACGTGCGCCCCGAATACAACCTTACAGTGAAATGCTTACTTACAGGCTCTAACCAATATTGCAAAATAAGGTATTATGTGAACAATAGTTAGGTAAAGAAATAAAACAACAGTAAAAAGACAAGCTATATTGTAACGGCTGTTTGAAGAAGTGGACCAAAGCGCAGTGTGGTAAGTGTTCATGATTTAATAGTAGAACTGAACGACCGAAACCGAAACTTCTGTCTGGTGCAGACACAAAAACAACTACCCACAAAACACAGGTGGGAAAAGGCTACCTAAGTATGATTCTCAATCAGAGACAACGATAGACAGTTGCCTCTGATTGAGAACCACACCCAGTCAAACACACAGAAATGGAAAATATAGAACACAAAACTTAGAATGCCCACCCCAACTCACCGCCTGACCAAATCAAAATAGAGACATAAAAGGATCTCTAAGGTCAGGGCGTGACATATATACAGTAGCGAGGCTATAAAAGTAGTGAGGCTACACACAGACACTGGTTAGTCAGGCTGATTGAGGTAGTATGTACATGTAGATAAGGTTAAAGTGCTATGCATATACAATGGGGAGAACAAGTATTTGATACACTGATACACTGACGGAATCTAAAATAAAACTCCAGAAAATCACATTATATGATTTTTAAGTAATTAATTTGCATTATATTTTATTGCAAACTGCAGCAGAGATTTTGGCCCACTCCTCCATACAGACCTTCTCCAGATCCTTCAGGTTTCGGGGCTGTCGCTGGGCAATACGGACTTTCAGCTCCCTCCAAAAAATGTCTATTGGGTTCAGGTCTGGAGACTGGCTAGGCCACTCCAGGACCTTGAGATGTTTCTTATGGAGCCACTCCTTAGTTGTCCTGGCTGTGTGTTTCGGGTCGTTGTCATGCTGGAAGACCCAGCCACGACCCATCTTTAATGCTCTTACTGAGGGAAGTAGGTTGTTGGCCAAGATCTCGCGATACATGGCCCCATCCATCCTCCCCTCAATACGGTGCAGTCGTCCTGTCCCCTTTGCAGAAAAGCATCCCCAACGAATTATGTTTCCACCTCCATGCTTCACGGTTGGGATGGTATTCTTGGGGTTGTACTCATTACTCATCCTTCTTCTTCCTCCAAACACGGCGAGTGGAGTTTAGACCAAAAAGCTCTATTTTTGTCTCATCAGACCACATGACCATCTCCCATTCCTCCTCTGGATCATCCAGATGGTCATTGGCAAACTTCAGACGGGCCTGGACATGCGCTGGCTTGAGCAGGGGGACCTTGCGTGCGCTGCAGGATTTTAATCCATGACGGTGTAGTGTGTTACTAATGGTTTTCTTTGAGACAGTGGTCCCAGCTCTCTTCAGGTCATTGACCAGGTCCTGCCGTGTAGTTCTGGGCTGATCCCTCGCCTTCCTCATGATCATTGATGCCCCACGAGGTGAGATCTTGCATGGAGCCCCAGACCGAGGGTGATTGACCGTCATCTTGAACTTCTTCCATTTTCTAATAATTTCACCAACAGTTGTTGCCTTCTCACCAAGCTGCTTGACCATTGTCCTGTAGCCCATCCCAGCCTTGTGCAGGTCTACAATTTTATCCCTGATGTCCTTACAGAGCTCTCTGGTCTTGGTCATTGTGGAGAGGTTGGAGTCTGTTTGATTGAGTGTGTGGACAGGTGTCTTTTATACAGGTAACGAGTTCAAACAGGTGCAGTGTAAAAAAAGGGTTTGGGGGGGCACACAATGTAAATAGCCATTTGATTACCTGTTTAGGAGTCTTATGACTTGGGGGTAAAAAACTGTTGAGAGCCTTTTTGTCCTAGACTTGGCACTCCGGTACCGCTTGCCATGTGGTATTAGAGAGAACAGTCTATGACTGGGGTGGCTGGAGTCTTTGAAATTATTTAGGGCCTTCCTCTGACACTGCCAGGTGTAGAGGTCCTGGACGGCAGGCAGCTTAGCCCCAGTGATGTACTGGGCCATACGCATTACCCTCTTTAGTGCCTTGCAGTCAGAGGCCAAGCAATTGCCGTACCAGGCAGTGATGAAACCAGTCAGGACGCTCACGATGTTGCAGCTGTAGAACCTTTTGAAGATCTCAGGAACCTTGCCAAATCTTTTTAGTTTCCCGAGGGGGAATAGGCTTTGTCGTTCCCTCTTCACGACTGTCTTGGTGTGTTTGGACCATTCTAGTCTGTTGTTGATGTGGACACCAAGGAACTTGAAGCTCTCAACCTGCTCCACTACAGCCCCGTCGATGAGAATGGGGGCGTGCTCGGTCCTCCTTTTCTTGTAGTCCACAATCATATCCTTAGTCTTCGTTACGTTGAGCGATAGGTTGTTATTCTGGCACCACCCGGCCACGTCTCTGACCTCCTCCCAATGGGCTGTCTCGTCGTTGTCGGTGATCAGTCCACTGTTGTGTCGTCTGCAAACTTAATGATGGTGTTGGAGTCATGCCTGGCCATGCAGTCGTGGGTGAACAGGGAGTACAGGAGGGGACTGAGCACGCACCCCTGTGGAGATCCAGTGTTGAGGATCAGCGTGGCAGATGTGCTGCTACCTACCCTCACCACCTGGGGGCGGCCCATTAGGAAGTCCAGGATCCAGTTGCAGAGGGAGGTGTTTAGTCCCATGATCCTTAGCTTAGTGATGAGCTTTGAGGGCACTATGGTGTTGAACGCTGAGCTGTAGTCAATGAATAGCATTCTCACATAAGTGTTCCTTTTGTCCAGGTGGGAAAGGGCAGTGTGGAGTGTAATCGAGATTGCATCATCTGTGGATCTGTTTGGGCGGTATGCAAATTGGAATGGGTCTAGGGTTTCTGGGATAATGGTGTTGATGTGAGCCATTACCAACATTTCAAAGCATTTCATGGCTACAGACGTGAGAGCTACGGGTCTGTAGTCATTTAGGCAGGTTGCCTTAGTGTTCTTGGGTACAGGGACTATGGTGGTCTGCTTGAAACATGTTGGTATGTTGACCCCGCAGCCTTGTGTATGTTGACCAGTTTAAAGGTCTTACTTACGTCGGCTACGGAAAGCGTGATCACACAGTCGTCCGGAACAGCTGATGCTCTCATGCATGCCTCAGTGTTGCTTGCCTCGAAGCAAGCAAAGAAGTGATTTAGCTTGTCTGGTAGGCTCGTGTCACTGGTTTTGGTAGTGTCACTTATTTAGGTAGTGTATGAAAGCTGATCAAATGTGTTGACATGATAGCTCAGCTGAAACAAACAAACACAGCTTGCTTCCAAAGCTAAGTACGGTACGTTGAGTCTGATATCTGGATGGTGCATTACCCTCATATACCGGTAAGAATCAATGTTCAGGAAGTGTTAGACCATGGATTAAAATTGTGTATTTTTGGGGGGGGTTTATGGCATGGAAATGTATGGTTGGAAGTTAACATGCAATATAGACAGACGGTGGGTATAGGAAGCTGCATCATGCGTGGCCAAACGAGAGAGAGATTGATCTTCACAGCTTTCTCTGTCACCTACTGGCCTTTTCTCTCACAGCTCCTGGCATTATTATGTCCAGGCTCTGTGACAGACATTAATGAACACCACCCCCATTCCCTCAGCACTACTTTCCTCTACAGCGTTGACAGGGAGCGGGTGGCGGGTAGCTCTTCTGCTGATGCCACCCTTCCCTCCCTGATTCGCCTCAGGCTCTGATGCCAGCAGAAAAACTGACAGGATCGGTCTTTAGAATAGCAAGGTGGCAACGAACGGTGGAGGGGTCTGTGTTGCTGACACACAAATGCAAGAACGTACACTCACCCAAAGCAATCACTAATTTACCTACAGTATACGCACATGTAGTGAGCAAACACCGACACATGCAGGTACTGACATTAACACACTCCTTCACAAATGCCGACATAAAACCACTTTGAAGAGTGAGAGACAGACGCAGTCAGAAGAGATATTTAGAATCTCTTGTATCCAACTAAATTGGGTTGATTCTGTGTCTGTCCTTATCTGGCACCCTGCAGATAGAAGACGAGAGGAAGAGGGGACACGGTCGTCTAGCTAAAGCACTTAGCTGAAACTGAAACAAGCCGCTCAGCTCAGAAGAGACCTGATTTACACTGTGTCAGATTATCTTAATCCCGGGGGTATTGTTCAAGCCCCCTCTCACTCAGGGTTTATGTTTTCAGAGGGGATCTGTTTAAATCTGTAATGAGATTAGGGTTGATGAATGGAAAGGAAGATGATGCCAGGATAGGGTCTGGCGAAGCAGAGGAGAGAGCGAGAGGGGTATCAATATACAGTATGTCCTCTTCCGCCAGTCAATCATGTCAACCTCCATCACCTATTGATCGCCAAACTCCCAAACCATACACTATCATCCTGATTCCTGTCTCTAGACAAAATGCCTGCTCCTGCGCACTCTCTCTCTCAATACAATTTCAATTCAAGGGGGCTTTATTGGCATGGGAAACATATGTGAACAAAAGTGAAATAAACAATAAAAAGTGAACAGTAAATATTACACTCTCACAAGTTCCAAAAGACTAAAGACATTTCAAATGTCGTATTATGTCTATATACAGTGTTGTAATGATGTGAAAATAGTCTCTCTCTCTCTCCCCTCACAACCAACTTCAGTTAAGATTTTTTTCAAGCGTTAAAACCTGGTGGTTGGAAAACCCCAGTGAGTCAGAAACATCCATCCATCGATTGGCCATTTGATTAGCCATTTGATTGGCTAATTGATTGGCTATTTGTAAGTGATAGAAGGTAGGATAGCTTATATTCCTGTCAGGATGGAATTGGTTTTGGCTTCTGTGTGGGAGTGTGTATCATTAGGGGGTTTACTCGTTCTCCTCGCCCACCCGCTCACCAGCCCACGCACCGAAGGGGAGGGCAGAGCGGCTGAGTAGAGCTTTTATCCCTATGGATGAGCCGGTAGAGGCACTGTGGGAGGATGGAGAGAGGATGGAGAGAGAGAAGAGAGAGAGAAGAGAGAGAGAAGAGAAAGAGAAGTCTGACCTCCACCAGATCAGTGCACATGAAGTGGAGGATGAGCGTTCATAGTTGTTCTGAGTGTGTGTGTGTGTGTGTGTGTGTGTGTGTGTGTGTGTGTGTGTGTGTGTGTGTGTGTGTGTGTGTGTGTGTGTGTGTGTGTGTGTGTGTGTGTGTGTGTGTGAGTGAGTGAGTGAGTGAGTGAGTGAGTGAGTGAGTGAGTGAGTGAGTGAGTGAGTGAGTGAGTGTGAGCGAACGAACGAGTGAGCGAGTGATTCTGCGTGTGTTAAGCTTGCTGCTGCGAGAGAGTGCGCTCACAGGTTTCATGAGGAGGCCACATCTACACCCAAGGCAGTGTGGGGTTTTAAGGAACACAACGGTTTTCACTTTCCACATATGATCTCTTTCAGCTTCGGCTCAATACAAAAACAACTGCAGGAGACAACGGTTTACCTTACAAGGAAACAGTGAAGAATTTAAAAACACTTCTGAAGTTCACACTCTTTTCAGTTGCCTTGGAGACATACAGCACCCCTTCCAAGATAACATGCTACTTATATACCCTTGTAAAGAACATGATATCCTTGTCTTTTACAGAAGTTTGAAAGCAGTTCAGCAGAGTTGAGTGACCCTTAAACACGTGTGGAGTGTAGCTGTCTTTAGTCACACAACCCTATGTTTGGCTTCACACTATTTCCCTGAAGGTACTGCACTGCCTTCCAGGTAGATAATAGGAGGGGGCCCCAGTGTCTCTTCACTCCATTAGTGACAGCATTGAGGGGGGAAACATGGCCATTAAAAGGTGTGAATCCTTGGAGGAACCAGCTCCATATGCAAACCTCCAGAGAGGTCACCTCTCAGTCCCCTACTGTTCATGTACGCAGGTGTCTCCCAAAATCTATTTGCACATTGCCCACCACCCCTCAACAAACATACACACCTCCTCCTATGACCCGAGCCAAACCAAACTCTGTCAGGGTGGGACGCACCTTTCATGTGGTCCTTTTCATCCTCTCATCCATACCTCCATCCCTCCACTTCACTGCTCTGTGCTGCTCTCTGCAACATGCACACACACACACACACACACACACACACACACACACACACACACACACACACACACACACACACACACACACACACACACACACACACACACACACACACACACACACACACACACACACACACACACACACACACACACACACACAAAGTCTTTGAAGAGGAGGCCTCCCTTTCATGCAGATGTTCTGGATAAAACGACGTGAACTGTCACACTGCCCCCTTTTGATGTTGTTTCCCTTCATTTATTCACCCTCCATGAACTATGCATCCATACACACTCTCTCTCTGTCAGTATCTCTTTCCATCTCCCTCTCTCTCTGTCAACATCTCTTTCCCTCTCCCTCTCTCTTTTTGTCAGTCTCTCTCTCTCCATTTCACACCTGGAAGTTTGGTGGATGGGACTACCAGCTCTGTAACCTTTGTAATGGTTTGTTTGTTTGTCAATTTGGGTGTGCAGGGTGAATACGTGGTCTGTCGTACGGTAATTTGGTAAAAAAAAACAATTTGACATTTGCAAGGGACACTGTTTTCACCTAGGAAATGTAAGAGTCTGCTGTTAATGATAATGCAGAAGATTTTCCCAAGGTTGCTGTTGACGCATATCCCACAGTAGTTATTGGGTTCAAATTTGTCTCCACTTTTGTGGATTGGGATGATCAGTCCTTGGTTCCAAATATTGGGGAAGATGCCAGAGCTAAGGATGATGGTAAAGAGTTTAATTATAGCCAATTGGAATTTGTGGTCTGTATATTTTATTATTTCATTAGGACACCATCAACACCACAGGACTCTTGTAGTTCATTCAATGTAATTGGAGAATCCAGTGGGTTCTGGTAGTCTTTAATAGTTGATTCTAGGATTTGTATTTGATCATGTATATGTTTTTGCTGTTTGTTCTTTGTTATAGAGCCAAAAACATTGGAGAAGTGGTTTATCCATACTGTTTTGGATAGAGAACTCTTTGTGTTGTTGCTTGTTCAGAGTTTTCCAATTTCCCCAGAAGTGGTTAGGTTCTATAGATTCTTCAATTACATTGAGCTGATTTCTGATGCGTCTTTTTCCACAGTGTATTTCTGTATTGTTTTAGTGATTCACCATAGTGAAGGCGTAGGCTCAGGTTTTCTGGGTCTCTATGTTTTTGGTTGGACAGGTTTCTCAATTTCTTTCTTAGGTTTTTGCATTCTTCATCAAACCATTTGTCATTGTTGTTAATATTCTTTGGTTTTCTGTTTGAAATGTTTAAATGTGAAGAAGCTGAGAGGTCAAATATACTGTTTAGGTTTTCTTTTTTTTCTTATAATTTTTTTGTGAATTTTACCCCTTTTTCTCCCCAATTTCGTGGTATCCAATTGTTTAGTAGCTACTATCTTGTCTCATCGCTACAACTCCCGTAGGGGCTCGGGAGAGACGAAGTCGGAAGCCAGCCGCACCAATGTGTCGGAGTAAACACCGTGCACCTGGCAACCTGCGCCCGGCCCGCCACAGGAGTTGCTGGTGCGCGATGAGACAAGGATATCCCTACCGGCCACACCCTCCCTAACCCGGACGACGCTATGCCAATTGTGCGTCACCCCACGAACGCTCTGAGAGACTCTGGGTTGAGGTCAGTGATAAAGTAATCCACAGTACCACTGCCAAGAGATGAGCTGTAGGCGTACCTACCGTAAGAGTCCCCTCGAAGCCTAACATTGACTATGTACAGAACAAACCCTGCGTCTGACAGGGCTGCAGGAGTTGTGAACCTTTTTTGTTGGTTGTTTTGTCATAGTTGTGTCTAGGGGGGCACATTTGCGAGAGAATGCTGTCACCTCCAGGTAGGTGTTTGTCCCCCTGTGTGGTAAGAGTGTCAGGTGCTTGTCCAGTTCTGGCATTTAGATTGCCACAGACGAGTACATGTTCCTGTTTTGACTAATTTAATAAAGTGGGTTAGGTCTGGTCGATACCAAATTAGCATACCCCCTGAGTCTCTTCCCTGTTTCACACCTTTGTTGGATGGGACTACCAGCTCTCTGTAACCTAGAGGGCAACCAGTGGGTCCACTCCTATACACCATGTTTTTGAAGGATGACAATGCCTATATTTCCAATTTCTATGATGAAGTCTGGGTTCCTGCTCTTTAGGCCAAAGACAGATGACCTCAGACCTTGTATATTCCAGGACAGAAACAGTTGAAGTAGAGCAGTCAAAGTTTACATACACCTTAGCCAAATACATTTAAACTCAGTTTTTCACAATTGACATTTAATCATAGTAAAACAATCCCTGTTTTAGGTCAGTTAGGATACCACTTTATTTTAAGAATGTGAAATGTCAGAATAACAGTAGAGAGAATGATTTATTTCAGCTTTTATTTCTTTCATCACATTCCCAGTGGGTCAGAAGTTTACATACACTCAATTAGTATTTGGTAGCATTGCCTTTAAATTGTTTCACTTGGGTCAAACGTTTCAGGTAGCCTTCCACAAGCTTCCCACAATAAGTTGGGTGAATTTTTGGCCCATTCCTCCTGACAGAGCTGGTGTAATTGACTCAGGTTTGTAGGCCTCCTTGCTCACACACTTTTTCAGTTCTGCCCACACATCTTCTAAAGGATTGAGGTCAGGGCTTTGTGATGCCACTCCAATACCTTGACGTTGCTGTCCTTAAGCCATTTTGCCACAACTTTGGAAGTATGCTTGGGGTCATTGTCCATTTGGAAGACCCATTTGCGACCAAGCTTTAACTTCCTGACTGATGTCTTGAGATGTTGCTTCAATATATCCACAAAATGTTCCTCCCTCATGATGCCATCTATTATGTGAAATGCACCAGACCCTTCTGCAGCAAAGCACCCCCACAACATGATGCTGCCACCCACGTGCTTCACGGTTGGGATGGTGTTCTTCAGCTTGCAAGCGTCCCCTTTTTCCTCCAAACATAATGATGGTCATTATGACCAAACAGTTCTATTTTGTTTAATCAGACAAGAGGACATTTCTCCAAAAAGTACGATATTTGTCCCCATGTGCAGTTGCAAACCGTAGTCTGGCTTTTTTATGGTGGTTTTGGAGCAGTGGCTTCTTCCTTGCTGAGCGGACTTTCAGGTTATGTCGATATCGGACTCGTTTTACTGTAGATATATATACTTTTGTACCTGTTTCCTCCAGCATCTTCACAAGGTCCTTTGCTGTTGTTCTGGGATTGATTTGCACATTTCGTACCAAAGTACGTTCATCTCTAGGAGACAGAACGCGTCTCCATCCTGAGCGGTATGACGGTTGCGTGGTCCCATGGTGTTTATACTTGCGTACTATTGTTTGTACAGATGAACGTGGTACCTTCAGGCGTTTGGAAATTGCTCCCAAGGATGAACCAGACTTGCAGATGTCAACAATTTTTTTTCTGAGGTCTTGGCAGATTTCTTTAGTTTTTCCCATGATGTCAAGCAAAGAGGCACTGAGTTTGAACGTAGGCCTTGAAATACATCCACAGGTACACCTCCAATTGACTCAAAGTATGTCAATTAGCCTACCAGAAGCTTCTAAAGCCATGACATCATTTTTTGGAATTTTCTGTTTAAAGCTGTTTAAAGGCACAGTCAACTTAGTGTAAACTTCTGACCCACTGGAATTGTGATACAGTGAATTATAAGTGAAATAATCTGTCTGTAAACAATTGTTGTAAAAATGACTTGTGTCATGCACAAAGTAGATGTCTTAACCGACTTGCCAAAACTATAGTTTGTTCTCAAGAAATTTGTGGAGTTGTTGAAAAACGAGTTTTAATGACTCCAACCTAAGGGTATGTAAACTTCCGACTTCAACTGTATATACACACACAACAGACACCTCTGGGGGGGGCTGTAGGTAGGAAGGAACGGACCCTAGGGGACATGGGGTCTGACTATAGGACCCATGGGAAGGATAATCGAGCTGCTACCCAGCTAAGTAAAGTCCACCTACTGTCCAATGTCCGCCCACTTGCTTCAAGATACACATGGTTTGACTCTGTAAACGGGTGGACGTATCAGTGTCTCTGCAGCATTCGGGAAGATTGTAATTATAAATCACTATGGCGGTGACGTACACTGACGTTAACTGTCATCATCAACAACAGGAAAGATGTGTTGCGCGTCTGTCTACTGTGGGCTTTCATGCCAACAAAATAACTTTTATGTATCTGCATTTGGCAAATCAAATCACAGATCTTAACATGCAATCACTGAGGTAGACTGCTTAAACAAGACTGAAGGGAAACAACAATTGTGAGTGAAGGGTTCAGTAATTGTTTAACCAGGCTATCATTTAGGTGGAGCACAGAGAACATCTAACCAGCCGAGATATTAACTCACAATATATGCAAGCTGTCTTATCAACGTAACATGAACTACGGAGGTCACCAAGGATCAACATTAATCACATAACATATCTTTACAAAGACCAATCATCTAAGACAACAAACCAAGTACCTACAATACCAGAGCCCAAGTTTATATCCTGTGGCACTCAATCTACTCTCTAATGGAAGGTAAATGCTGGTGGTCATAGTGACCATGGTTACAGAGCACTAAGAATAGACCTGATAAATAGAGAGATGACCCCATCTGCAATCTGCAGATAGAGAGCGGCTCTGCTATCAAATCAAAACAATATCACCACCAGAGAATAGATATATTGTAATAATAATGAAATGTGAAACCAATGCTCCCTTCTCCAATATCATAGTGTTTGCTGAAGCAATTCCCCCTCCTCTCCCCCTGGCTCCCTCTCTCTGGGGGTTGTTCAGCTGGGCCTCCATATGGGTTTAGGACTCAAAGCAGAGGATACGATATCGCCTACAGACTGTTTGCTCTCCTGAGCCTTGCTGCGTTTAAAAAAACAATGTCGGGCGGGCAGCTCAGCTCCTGGAAGAAGAGTGGGTGAATGTTTGGCTCTGTGGGGGATGAGGACTTAATCCACTGTCCGAGAGCTGAGGCAGGTGGAGCTGAAACCTCATTGGCTGGTTGGTGTGGACGTTGCCTTGGGAACAGCGGTGGGCTTTGCATCGAGCGAAGAAGGTCCCGGTGAAGAGCAGCTGGGGCTTCTGGGTAGAGCAGGATCCCTTGGCGGGCGAAGCACGGGTCAACAGGCTCTCACTGGTGCACCATGTGATATGTCCTCCCCTCCACAGAGAAACAAGGCAGAGAGAGCCATGCAGATAGAGCTACTTGATGCCAGCTTAAGCGTCAACTTCTGTGAGTGTGTGCGGTGTGTTAGTCGGCATTCCAATTCATCCCAAAGGTTTTTGATGGGGTTGATGTCAGGTCTCTGTGCAGGCCATTCAAGTTCTTCCACACCGATCTCAACAAACCATTTCTGTATGAACCTCGCTTTGTGACCTGGGGCATTGTGATGCTGAAACAGGAAAGGGCCTTCCCCAAACTGTTGTCAGGAAGTTGGAAGCACAGAATCAACTAGAATGTCATTGTATGCTGTAGCGTTAAGATTTCCCTTTACTGGAACTAAGGGAACTAGCCAGAACCATGAAAAACAGCCCCAGACCATAATTCCCGCTCAACCAAACTTTACAGTTAGCACTATGCATTGGGGCAGGTAATGTTCTCCTGGCATCTGCCAAAACCAGATTAGTCTGTCGGACTGCCAGATGGTGAAGCGCGATTCATCACTCCAGAGAACCCGTTTCCACTGCTCCAGAGTCCAATGATCGACGAGCTTTACAGCACTCCAGCCGAGGTTTAGCATTGCGCATCTTAGGCTTGTGTGAGGCTGCTCGGCCATGGAAACCCATTTCATGAAGCTCCCGAAGAACAGTTTTTTTTTGCTGACATTGCTTCCAGAGGCAGTTTGGAACTCAATAGTGAGTGTTGCAACCGAGTACAGACCATTTTTACGCACTTCAACACTTGGCAGTCCTCTTCTGTGAGCTTGTGTGGCCTACCACTTCGCGGCTGAGCTGTTGTTGCTCCTAGATGTTTTTACTTCACAATAACAGCACTTTCATTTGACCGGGGCAGCACTAGCAGGGCAGAAATTTGACGAACTGACTTGTTGTGTAGTCGAGTTTATACACCAGTCAGCAACGGGTGTGGCTGAAATAGCCGGATCTAATCATTTGAAGAAGGGTGTCCACATATTTGGGATTTTGATACTATTCACCTCCTTATCATAGTGAACTCTGTCAATGTAATCTTCACGTTAACATAGAAATTACAATTATTATTCTTTAAAGCTGTGTAACAAAACTAAAAAAAAACTTTGGGTTGTACAACCGTTGAAACACAGATTTACATAAGTATTACTCAAACCAACCAAGTAACTGAAAATAACAAGACTAAAACAGCATGTCCACAGCATGTCCATCACCACTCCAATGCTGTGGATGTTATGGAACAGCTAGTATGACTCATAGTTGAGACTAGGGTTAGCCTACATGTATTCTCTGCAATATCTGATGTCAAGAGTGAACTTCATAAAGCTACAGCTCTGTTCTACAGTTCTACTAAGCCTTTACAATACCCTACAAGCACCTGGGTGAAAAGGAAAGAACATATTCCAACCCCTCAGTTCCGCTGTAGCTTCTCTGTCCGCGGCAAACGTTACCACATAAAGCGCCAGGAGAAAGACAAGGGCCGTCTCTGAAGCTGTCAAACAGTGCCATGGGGAGGGAGGGGGATGCGACACCAACACAGCCTGTCTCTCTGTCTCTCTCTTCCCCTGCGATCTGTGGCTTTGTGCTGGGAGAAGATAAACGATTTGGAGCAGCGTGGGATACACTCACCCTGGAAGAGAGCAACAATGCCAAGATGCCGGCAGAGAGATGGCGGTGGTGGGGGTGCGATGGAGGGAGGGAGCGAAGGAGGGAGGTAGAGAGGGTGAGAGGAGGGTGGAGGAGAGGGGGTGGTGGGGGTGCGATGGAGGGAGGGAGCAAAGGAGGGAGGTAGAGAGGGTGAGAGGAGGGTGGAGGAGAGGGGGTGGTGGGGGTGCGATGGAGGGAGGGAGCGAAGGAGGGAGGTAGAGAGGGTGAGAGGAGGGTGGAGGAGAGGGGGTGGTGAGGGAGGGTTGGTGTCTAAGGGATGTGCAGATGCCTGTGGGCCTGTGAGATGCTTAGAGGAAATAGAATCCAGTCGCCGGGCGGAACTGGCATTGATTTCCCCCCGCAGCTCAGTGCCTGCCTTCAGCCACCACCCCAGCCCAATGGCCCTCTAATACGGTTTGCCATTTTCCCACAAGAGCCCCTAGAGACCGCTTCTCACAAATCAATGGCTGGCTTTTTGGCTGGCTAGACCTTCACCGTGACACAGAGGAAATAGCCAGGATAATAAATACTATCAGCAGCAAACATGATAAGTCCAATACAGTGGCGGTTCAGACCTCTTCTCCCTATAGAGTGGTGTACAGGGAGGGGACTGTCCAGATGTGGTAATATTGGTCCCTGTTTAGGGGTAGGGTGTGTGTCTGTTTGTGTGTGTGTGTATGTGTGTGTGCTTTCAGGTTGTTGGTCACTCATTTAACCAGTTAAATGTAATCTACATAATCCCAAAAAGTAATTATTTATCATGAGAGGGCCATAAACAATAACTAGTAGTGCTGCATACTCCAACAAAGATTGCAATCTCATCTTCCTGGTAAAATAGTTATAAAGGAATGAGGTGTAGTCACTTTGAGGACACACGCTCAAGTACACAGTACAAACATGATACAAATATTAAAATACAAAATATTTGATATGATGTATTTTCTATTAAACAAAACTGTATGAATAAGGATTGGAATGACTTGTATGCTTTCTAAATATAGTTTAGCAAACTATAAAATGACAAACTATAAGATTTCACCCTCCTTATAACTGTAAAATACATATTTGTATGTTTAGTGAAAATGTGCATATGTTCTTAAGGTCTCTCTAGCCCCCATCACGGTGAAAGTCTAATAGAGTTTTATGAACTCGTTAGAATCTCGCCTTTTATCTCATATTAATAATGTCCGTCTATGACAACCTGAGGGTGTTTTTCAGTTCAAAATCTATTAATTATTTTAGATTAATGGCTATAAATTGATCACTGAATGTGCTACTGTGATGAAACCACTCTCTACCACTCTGCTACATTTTAATGATTGCAGGCATGTGCTTTGTCAGGAGTTGGTGGACATTCAGAAGAGCAAAAATAAATGGTAGGAGGGACATCCCAGCTTCAAGTGGTTTCAGATTTCACTACTTCACACAGGCTCAAACAAATATTAAACTGTGTACATCGTAACCAGGGTTATCGCTCAATGCAAGCCATTTCGATCTACGGTGTCCACAGATAGATTTCTAAGTGAAAATGTAGGTCGGAACCGGTACCTGAACCACGCAGGTCCCCTAAATGTATTTACTTTGCCACCATGGCCTTTTTTTTTTGCCTTTACCTCCCTTATCTCATCTCCCTTATCTCACCTCACTAGCTCACATCGTATATAGACTTGTTTATACTGTATTATTGACTGTATGTTTGTTTTACTCCATGTGTAACTCTGTGTCGTTATATGTGTCGAACTGCTTTGCTTTATCTTGGCCAGGTCGCAATTGTAAATGAGAACTTGTTCTCAACTTGCCTACCTGGTTAAATAAAGGATAAAACAAATAGGGGACTTTACATTAAGAGTCCTTTGGTTGTTCTCCAGTGCTGCTCAGCCCAGATTATTACTGTAGATACACACTGAAATGGAGATGGATTTCTATGGCCAGACTCCCCCATGGGTGTCTCCGCCTAAAGAGTCCAGAGGGCCCTCCAGGACGAGTCTGTGATTTTAAATACCAACATTTAACCTCATAAGCCACTTTGGGATTCTCTCTCTTTTTCTCTCCTGCTCAATCTCTCCCTAGAGTCCCTTGCCGTTTCTTTTTACTCAATATGCAACTGTTGTTTCATTTCGTGCCCTCCCTCTCTGAAATGTGGCATCTATTGAATCAATTATTACTATGCTGGGGGAACATTATTTGTTAAGCCAAGTCAATGCTGCCCTTCAGAAAGAAAGAGATTAGATCCTAACTTCAGACCAGACAGCATCTGCAATACATCATCAACAATCAAGGCAGTCATCACTAGCTAAAGGGTTAGCCCTCCGGAATAGAATATCGGAATAGAATGTCGGAATAGAGCGCTGTCTCAAACAGAGAGGAGGAAGGCAGGTTATCTGAGGCCACTAAAGTTCTATGTACGCAGAGACAGAGAGAGAAAAGCTCCTTGCATGGTTTTCTTCTGTGAAATAATAGAGATTACAAAGACAGACTGACAATCCTCTGCAACAGACCTGAGACTTTATCCACATGACTCAATGAAATGGTCTCTCTGACTGGACTGGTGGACAGCATGTCAATAGAATGTTAGAAATAACACAGAGGAAGGGCAACACTTGTCAAAAACGAGTGGCAACAAGAACCATGTGGGCTGTGTGAGTAAATAAAGAATAAACAAATGCTATCCAAGTTCCCAATGACTTGACACAGAATTTAAAGCAAGTTTCACAGTGAACTACAAGCAGATTCCATTAAAGTGGCCTTAAGCTGAATAAACAAGAGAACGTATTTAAATCACACATTAGGATTTTCTACACATGGAAACTGTTCTGATGGATCGATCAGCAAACTTTGGCAAAACAAATCGCACCAGTTTTTTAGGAGCACAGCAACACAATCCTTTCATAGAAGGGTTGTATAATAGTTTCATATTTACAGCGGTTGTATAACGGAGAGCATTTTGCTCCTCAGTTCAACACACTCCTATTTCACTGGAGGTGTTGTAACAAAATCCATAGCATTGCTTGCTTTCCCTGTTTAGAAGGAGCATCTATCCACCACCCACTCTGTCCTATCTCTCCCCATTCAGAAATCACTTTAATCCAGATCAGCCAGCCACACCGCACAGAGACACTAATCTGACTGTCTGCTTTTCACCACTACCGGCAGGAAAGCAAGCTCAAGCTGCAGAATCTCTTAAACACAGTCAATCTAAATATCTAAACAAGAGCGTCAGGTAGAGGTAGTTACAGGATACCAGTAAGGCCCTTTGCACCAAACACAACCTTCTCATCCTCATTCGTCAAGAGAGAAAAGTCTATTATTACCATTCTGTTGCCAAGCAAACATCGCCATCAGTGTAACTGTCAGAGTGCACCGTGTTGATTAGCCTGTCATCTCCCATTCACACAGAAGAATCTGGTGGAAAGGTGAGGAGAGCTACTTGAGACAGGAGAGCAGAAGAGCTACGACCCCAAAACGAACACCTCATCATTGATTGATGCATTAATGAATATATCTTTCTGCTTTAAAGCTACTTTATACAGCTAATCTGAACCTTGAGGTGACAGCTATTTCAAGAGGTAGCTTGCTACATGCCCTCTTCCTTAGAGAGGTAATATGAAGAAAGAGAAGCAAGTTCCCCTAAAGTACTGAAACATGGATGTGGATAATCCACAGTTATCCGCCCTGTATTTAATTTCTACTCCCAGAACTGCAGCCTATGCAGCATAGTCGAGTCAGATTTGATTTATGACAAGATTATCTGGCTCAAGGAGGGAGAGAGGGGAGGGGTGGTGTAGCGGGGTAGGAGGGAAGGAGTGAGTGAAGGATGGGAGGGAGACAGGTGGGAGGGGGGAGGGGACGATTTAAAAGTGCCACAGCTATTTTAAGTGGTGCGAAACTTTGTGAAAAATGCCAGATGCGATGTCTTCTCGCTGCATATTCAAGTGTGCTCTCAAGTTTCACAAGAAAGTTCTCCTAACATCTCGTCTGTTTGGCTTTGTCACATTTGCGTGGAGGGAAAGGAAGCAGCCTTCACTATTAACACACCAAAAAGTCCCTCGTCTTCTCTTCTGCGCTCCAGCCGACTCTTTTATCTGTGCCATTTGAGCTTGTGAACTTCACAACATACAGTATTCATACCAAGGTATGTGCTCCATTGGGCTGCCATTGAAACAGAACAAAGGGGCATCAGAATTCTCAGGTGTGTGTGAAATATATTGTTCCCGTCTCAAAGATTAATACAGAAGTGTGTGTGAGTGTGTTTGCGTATCGCTGCTCACATAACAACCCATCCAACTGTACTTTTGTGTTTGTGGCTGTATTACAGACAGAGTCCGTTGAGGTTGGGGGCAGGGGCTGGAACCAAAGTGCTGCGCGTCGCCATGGAAACAGCGCCTGAGTGATAAGCTGCACTGCACTTGGAGTGTGAAAACGCTTCACAGCCATATTTCTGTTTATGGAAACGCTACGGAACCATCTAGCAGCCACCGATCAAGCTGTGAACAGCTCTCCCACTGAACAGATCTCATTGTGCCATATCTCAAGCTGTCTCACACGCTCACACATTTAGCCGAGCAAGAATGAGACGAAGGAAAGAAATACCAGCAACTTGATAGAAAAACGTCTGGGAAAGAAAGTTGTGGCTTTCCTTTCAGTCAGATGAGGCGTTTGAACAAGTTACAAGCTAAAAGCGCATAGAAAGGAGGCGTCATTATCCTGTTCGTATAGGAGAAAACTCCCTAAAACACTTAGAAACTGCGTATCATTATGTGGCTTAGTTATAATGTCCTTTGTGGTTGCTCATTGTAATATATTTTAGAACAGTGACTTGATCTAGTCAAGTTATCCCATTAATCTCTACTCCACAAGAAATAATCCTACAGTTCTTTTTTTCTTTCATCAAAGAGATACTTCATAGCCCAGAATTTCTTCAAAGTAAAAGCCTCTTTTCAGTGTAACAAATTAGAGCAAGGTCTGTCATTAATGTAGAGGAAGTCATGTTGCCCGGAATAATAACATGTTAATGGGGAAACACTTCAGTTGGCGAAAGGACATTAGGCGTACTAAAGAGACAGAAAGGAAGCCATTACAGCGAGGCTAGAGTACTTACATCACTCTTCTGAATGAGGCACCAGCAGTGCATTGATGTGATAATGATTTTCACAGTCTGCTATTTACCTGCTGTTTACTTAGAAACAGCATTGTAAAATTGTTACCTAATATCTTACTTAATAACTGCAGTTTAGTATCTTTGAGATTCAGTGGGAAAAAAGCACCTTTAGTACCAGAATCGTAAGGTGTGAGTTGAACACAACACATCAACACACCAATTAAATTATACATTTTTATTTTGTGTTGAATTAAAACTTTATTTATATATATATATTTTTTTTTTACCAAAGTAACAGTACTAAACTTTGAGACATTTAGAACCGACACTGATTTGATTTGTACAGACTTTGGCTAGCTCCACATGTTGAATCATTCAAATACTGACGAAGTAGAAAAATATGTCCGTATTACTGAACAAGTCAAAGTTACTCAGTAATTTAACAACGAATAGCACTTGACATCATTCTTCATAGAAACAGCACTAACACCATCAGCTAAGACACTGGTCTTTCTGCTGCTATATGAAATGCTTTACAATATACAAGATCTTTCAAAAGTTTTAGAATACCTACTCATTCAAGAGTTGTTCTTTTTCTACATTGTAGAATAATAGTGGAGACATTAAAACTATGAAACAACACATATGGAATCATGTAGCAACCCAAAAAGTGTTAAACAAATCAAAATATATTTTATATTTGAGATTCTTCAAAGTAGAATTGCCTTGATGACAGCTTTGCACACTCTTGGAATTCTCTCAACCAGCTTCACCTGGAATAATTTTCCAACAGTCTTGAAGGAGTTCCCACATATGCTGAGCACTTGTTGGCTGCTTTTCCTCCAGACTATGCGGTCCGACTCATCCCAAACCATCTCAATTTGGTTGAGTTCAGGGGACTGTGGAGGCCAGGTCAACTGATGCAGCACTCCATCACCCTCCTTCTTGGTAAAATAGTCCTTACACAGCCTGGAGGTTAGTTGGGTCTCCTCTGAACAGTTGATGTTAAGATGTGTCTGTTACTTAAACTCTGTGAAGCATTTATTTGGCCTGCAATTTCTGAGGCTAGTAACTCCAATGAACTTATCCTCTGCAGCAGGTAACTTCCTGTGGTGGTCCTCTTGAGAGCCAGTTTCATCATAGCGCTTGACAGTTTTTGCGAATGCACTTTAAGAAACATTCAAAGTTCTTGAAATTTTCCGTATTGACTGACCTATATGTCTTTAAGTAACAACGGACTGTCTTTTCTCTTTGCTTATTTGAGCTGTTCTTGCCATAATATGGACTTGGTCTTTTACCACATAGGGATATCTTCTGTAAACCCACCCTCCCTTGTCACAACACAACTGATTGGCTCAAATGCATTAAGAATGAAAGAAATTCAACAAATTAACAAGGTGTACCTTGTTAAAAGTTAATTGAAGTGCATTCCAGGTGACTACCTCATGAAGCTGGTTGAGAGAATGCCAAGAGTGTGCAAAGCTGTCAAGGCAAAGGGTGGCTCATCGATGAATATATTTTGATTTGTTAACACTTTTTTGGTTACTACATGATTCCATGTGATATTTCATCCTTTTGATGTCTTCATTATTATTCTACAATGTTGAAAATAGTCACACAAAAAAAAAACTTGAATGTGTAGGTGCTCTAAAACTTTTGACCGGTAGTGTATAATTGCACTTTCCACCAGGATTCAATACATTTAAGTGACAAGGGAAAACCTACAGTAATTGCATGTATATCAATAAGCATTGATATGGTGAGAAATTCTTTAAAGTGGCAATCAGCAGTTGAAACAATAACGTGTTTTCCCCACCACTGTTTTGCTAAAAAGCTGAGGGATGGTGCTGGAGAAATGGAACCACTCTCAAATTCATAGACAGAGCTATGGATGCAAGGACTGACCATCCATGATATTAAAATGATAGTTTTAATCACGGTTTGTTCAAATGTACATGTTTACAAGCATTGGAGTAAAACAAGCTTATATTTTGGGTTCTGATGGGGTACGACAGTTGAACTAAGCTCACGAGCCATTTATAAATTATATTCTTCAAGAATCAATGGGTACATATCAGAAATGTAAAAGTCAAACAACTTGATGTAGCAACGGGAGATTGGCCCTTTAAGACGTGGTAAACAAATTAACTGCATATTGTAAAGTGCGATGGGCAGTGTGAGTGTCTGGGCTTACAGAACAGACAGAGAGCGTTGTGAGTACCTAAGAGATGCTTTCAACCAATGACTGATTGGGCAACACTGGTAAACTACAAATGATCCCAATCGAGTGGAAGGGAAAAAAAAAAGAATGATATGCTAATTAGCATAGTACGACTCAGAGAGATGGGTCCAGAGAAATATCCTCGTTTTGGTTTCTTCCCAAACTCATTTTCTGCCACATTATCACACCAACAGGGTACAGTTCTTTTCCCCTGGTGTTTTTTTTCCCCAGAGTTATGCAACATAAAAGCATGAGATTTATTTTACTACACAACAGTTACAGTAAGTTCAGGTCCCAGGTGAGTGGTCTATTTTGCACTTAAACCCCAAACAACTGAAAAGTCAAATTAATAAAATTGGCAAAATCAACAATGAAATTAACAATGATAAGACAAGTAAACAGATACAATTCAAGGGATTCCAAATAAGTGAAAATGTTCACAACACAGATATCAGACCAATACTTTCCTCTCGCTCACCAAACTGAACTACAATTAACTCAATTGGGGGAGAGACTTAAACCAGCATAGACAGTAGCCCTCTGGGAACCAACCAACAGTCTGATATGAGTCGTCGCACAGAGTGATAATGTCATGAGTATGGGCCACTTGCCGGCCTCCGTTCTGTTTCTCTGATGTTCCCAGGAGACCACTGAGATGGGTGGAGCTTTCAGTTTTGAACCAATCAAGCCACATATTATCCCATAGCTCCACCCATAATGCAATGCAGCACACACAGCCTTACTTCAGTCACTGACCACAGAGCCCAAATGCACACCTGACCTACCAACAAAACTCCCTGGTTCATCTTCCAGACCAGTCCCTATCCCTCTCAGAAAAAGGAGGTGTCGGATGAGAAGGCCCCAACCAGCCTGAATTCGTCTCTCATCAGCACACAGATGAGGCGTTGGGGAGGGCCTTGGAGTAGGGAGGGGGTCACGGGACACATGTATGCAGCAGGATCTCACGCCCTGCAGGGGGAGGGATATCTGGCACACTGGCACCTCCCAATGGCTTTCTGTCATCAGTGCCACCCCCACGTCCTGTGTCTTCTTCCAATGGAGCCAATAAAGCAGCCTGTGGGGATGGGGCAAACAGAAGGGGGAAGTCAAGGTGGCTAACATTCAGGTCGACACAAAATGGAGAACGCAGAGCCCAATACACAGTAGACTTTCCATAGAAAAAGCCAAATAAAAATGTGGAACTGGGCCACGATATATTTTTAGGCAGCCTAAGCATGACCTTAGTAACATACTACACTCCACCAATGAGAGTATGACACCTGAGACTAAGGAAAACATACAACTCATTCTATTGCTCCATATTCTAAGTCATGGGGGAATGAAACAACCTTGACAGCGATCAGAGCTGGCGCAAGAGAAAGCGACTGTACTGGAAAACGACAGCAGCAAATTAACACAATCTATTTTTACTGAGCAGCAACAAATTACATAAATTAACAAGCTGATTACAAATTAACAAATGCCTGCTCACGTCTCCCAAAATCTCGTTTAAGGCGAGGAAAGGTAAGGAGACATTTAGTGGGCTGGAGCGATGCGGTGCTTGCTTCCAGATCAATGTTTGCATTTGTTTCGGTGGGGCACAGCATAACTCTGGAGGGATGCAAACACAACAAAGCCACACTATGCTAATTGCTAAAGCCAACTGGTATCAAACACAACAAAGCCACACTATGCTAATTGCTAAAGCCAACTGGTATCAAACACAACAAAGCCACACTATGCTAATTGCTAAAGCCAACTGGTATTAAACACAAAGCCACACTATGCTAATATCTAAAGCCAACTGGTATCAAACACAACAAAGCCACTGTTACGCACGTCTCTATGAAGAGGGAACGCGACACCCTGCTACAACTAAACTCTGTGAAGTGAAAAAGGTAGGGCTGTAGGTACGAGTAAGGATGACAACAGACAGAATGTGGTACCGTTTATAAGGACTTTATTCCTTTACACGGTAATATGGGGAAAAGGGGCTGGACGGAACCAAAGCAAAGAAAGTAAATCTCAAAGCCCCCCCTCCCTCTCCTATCTTACCTGCCTACCCACTACTTACCACCTGGTGCCCTAACCAAAATACAGGGGGTGGTCCGCCCAGGTCTTACCTAGTGTGCCTAGACAGCGAATATGCTACGGGTATATGTATGCCCGCGGGCCTCTTGCCTAAGCACTCCCTAGGTGCCTTCCCCTTCCCCCCTGGGAACAAATGAAACAGAATATTAAACAATTTCACAAACAAACAAACAAAACAAACGACATCAAATAAGCGCTATCTGAGCAACAAACTCACAAAACATACCAACTCTCAGCAATGAACTCCCAGCAAAATCTCTAGCAAAATCTCTTTCCTACAAAATTCCTTAGCAAATCTACCTCTAGCAAATCTACCTCTAGCAAATCTACCTCTAGCAAATCTACCTCTAGCAAATCTACCTCTAGCAAATCTACCTCTAGCAAATCTACCTCTAGCAAATCTACCTCTAGCAAATCTACCTCTAGCAAATCTACCTCTAGCAAATCTACCTCTAGCAAATCTACCTCTAGCAAATTTACCTCTAGCAAATTTACCTCTAGCAAATCTACCTCTAGCAAAATCTCTCTAGCAAATCTACTTCCAGCAAAAATTCTCTCCTCCTGCACAGAACACTGGCTTTTATATAATTGGAGAGAGCTGTCTTGACGAGGGGGCGGGGTCAGCTCTCCAATTAGCCATGGAGTCGACCAATCAGCTGCTTGAGGGATTTCAGGAAGCCATTTTCCTGAAATAAACACATGCAAATACACAAACTACAACACATAAACTGGGGAACATAACAGCCACACTATGCTAATATCTAAAGCCAACTGGTATCAAACACAACAAAGCCACACTATGCTAATATCTAAAGCCAACTGGTATCAAACACAACAAAGCCACACTATGCTAATATCTAAAGCCAACTGGTATCAAACACAACAAAGCCACACTATGCTAATATCTAAAGCCAACTGGTATCAAACACAACAAAGCCACACTATGCTAATATCTAAAGCCAACTGGTATCAAACACAACAAAGCCACACTATGCTAATTGCTAAAGCCAACTGGTATCAAACACAACAAAGCCACACTATGCTAATATCTAAAGCCAACTGGTATCAAACACAACAAAGCCACACTATGCTAATATCTAAAACCAACTGGTATCAAACAACAAGGCCACACTATGCTAATATCTAAAGCCAACTGGTATCAAACACAACAACCTACCAAAACACTTAACTATAAAACCAGCAGGCTAAAACTAGTATATACAGTGCATTTTGAAAGAATTCATACCCCTAGACCTTTTCCACAATTGTGTACTTATTCTAAAATTGATTAAATTATTTCCCCCCTCTTCAATCTACACACAATACCCCATAATGACAAAGCAAAAACATTTTTATTTAAAATTTTGGCAAAAAATAAATAAATGAAATATCACATTCACATAAGAATTCAGACCCTTTACTCAGTACTTTGTTGAAGCACCTTCGACAGCGATTACAGCCTTGATTCTTCTTGGGAATGACGATGCAAGCTTGGCACACCTGTATTTGGGGAGCTTCTCCCATTCTTCTCTGCTTATCCTCTCAAGCTCTGTCAGGTTGAATGACAAGCGTCGATACAAAGCTATTTTCAGGTCTCTCAGGAAATGTTCGACGCTTGGCATTCAGGCCAAAGAGTTCAATCTTGGTTTTTATCAGACCAGAGAATCTTGTTTCTCATAGTCTGAGAGTCCTTTAGGTGGCTTTTGGAAAACTACAAGTGGGCTGTCATGTGCCTTTTACTGAAGAGTGGCTTCCCTCTGGCCACTCTACGATAAAGGCCTGATTGGTGGAGTGCTGCAGAGATAGTTGTCCTTCTGGACGGTTCTCCAATCTCCACAGAGGAACTCTAGAGCTCTGTCAGAGTTACTATCAGGTTCTTGGTCACCTTCTTGGTCATTCTCCCGCGATTGCTCAGTTTGGCCGGGCGGCCAGCTCTAGGAAGAGTCTTGGTGGTTCCAAACTTCTTCCATTTCAGAATTATGGATGCCACTGTGTTCTTGGCTTCAATGCTGCAGAAATGTTTTGGTACCCTTCCCCAAACCTGTCTCAGAGCTCTACTGACAATTCCTTCGACCTCATGGCTTGGTTTTTGCTCTGAAATGTACTGTCAACTGTGGGACCTTATATAGACAGGTGTATGCATTTCCAAGGTGGACTCACAGGTGGACTCCAACCAAGTTGGTACAACCACAAATCCGTAGACACGAGCACCCTCATAGATATCATCCTAACTAACTCGCCCTCCAAATACACCTCTGCTGTTGTCAACCAGGATCTCAGCTATCACTGCCTGCATCTGTTATGGGTCTGCGGTCAAACGACCACCCCTCATCACTGTCAAACGCTCCCTAAAACACTTCAGCGAACAGGCCTTTCTAATCGACCTTGCCGGGGTATCCTGGAATGACATTGTCCTCATCCCGTCAGTTGAGGATGGCTGGTTATTCTTTAAAAGTGCCTTCCTCACCATCTTAAATAAGCATGCATGTGAGCAGGCATTTGTTAGCATACAAGATGGCGTAGCAGTCGAACGTCTTGTTGTGTCGTGTCCCTTGTATATATCGTTTTTTATATTTTTTAAACATATTTTTCTTTGCATATCTTTTAAAACATTTTGTTAAACCTCAACTTCTAAATACTCTCCTGCAACCCGCCTCACCCAATGTAGCTATTCTCTTCTAAAGTACTTATATCTACTTTGGATCCGGAACCCCTCAACTGAAGCTAGCCAGCTAACTACCAGCTAGCTACCAGCTATCAGTCAGCAAACCATTGCTAGCGGTCTTCAGCTAACCGGTCATCAGCTAACCTTTAGCTCGGAAAGCTCTCGCCAGTTCGAACAACGCGACTCTAACCAGAGCATAACGGACCTATTATTTTTTATCCTCGGATTCCCACCGGATTCCCACCGCAAACGGAACATTTTCAGCTGGATTCTTCACAACTAGCTATCTAGCTAACCGCAACCCCCGATGATTACTCCTGGCTAGCGTTTCCACCCACTTAGCTTGAAGCTAGCCCAGCCAGAGCTCCTGTGCTACCACTGAAGCATACACCTGGGCTACAATATCCGGACCCTCGACCGGTCTATCGATGTCACCGCATGAAGAGGAATAAACAGACTCACCCCATCGCGACGTCCTTGCTTGCTAATTCGGCCTGCTAACTGCTAGCTTGTTTAGCCCCGGTCTGCTAACTGCTACCTTGTTTAGCCCTGGCCTACTAACTGTTAGCTTGTTAGCACAGGCCTGCTAACCGTCTGAATCGCCGCGTCCCAAACACTCACTGGACCCATATTTACTTTCTCTTTTCGATTTTTAATTTGTTTATACCATCCGGTAACCTGCCTCACCCAATGTGATACGGAATCGCCATTATTTTTAATTTTTAGAACACACTCAAGAACCTCCAAAAGCTAACCAGCTAACTTGCTACAAGCTATTTAGTCATTGTTAGCCACTGCTAACTGTTTTTAACCTGGATAACACTTGCCAGTCCAGCTTCCCTGCCCCATCCACCGCTGCCCCCCTGGACACTGATCACTTGGCTACATAGCTGATGCATGCTAGACTGTCCATTAATCACGGTACTCCATTCTGCTTGTTTATGTTTTATCTGTCGGCCCCAGCCGCACTCAGGCTCTGTGTGTAGTTAATCCGAGCCCCCCTGCCTAGCCTACGCCATTTTACCTGCTGTTGTTGTGCTAGCTGATTAGCTGTTGTTGTCTCACCTACTGTTTTAGCTAATGTTTTAGCTAGCTCTCCCAATTCAACACCTGTGATTACTGTATGTCTCTATCAAATGTCAATATGCCTTGTATACTGTTGTTCAGGTTAGTTATCATTGTTTTAGTTTACAATGGAGCCCCTAGATCCACTCTTCATACCCCTGATACCTCCTATGTCCCACCTCCCACACATGCGGTGACCTCACCCATTACAACCAGTATGTCCAGAGATACAACCTCTCTCATCATCACCCAGTGCCTGGGCTTACCTCCGCTGTACCCGCACCCCACCATACCCCTGTCTGCGCATTATGCCCTGAATATATTCTACCATGCCCAGAAATCTGCTCCTTTCATTCTCTGTCCCCAACGCTCTAGGCGACCAGTTTTGATAGCCTTTAGCCGCACCCTCATACTACTCCTCCTCTGTTCCGCGGGTGATGTGGAGGTAAACCCAGGCCCTGCATGTCCCCAGGCACCCTCATTTGTTGACTTCTGTGATCGAAAAAGCCTTGGTTTCATGCATGTCAACATCAGAAGCCTCCTCCCTAAGTTTGTTTTACTCACTGCTTTAGCACACTCTGCTAACCCTGATGTCCTTGTCGTGTCTGAATCCTGGCTCAGGAAGGCCACCAAAAATTCTGAGATTTCCATACCCAACTATAACATCTTCCATCAAGATAGAACTGCCAAAGGGGGAGGAGTTGCAGTCTACTGCAGAGATAGCCTGCAAAGTAATGTCATACTTTCCAGGTCCATACCCAAACAGTTCGAACTACTAATCTTGAAAATTACTCTCTCCAGAAATAAGTCTCTCACTGTTGCCGCCTGCTACCGACCCCCCTCAGCACCCAGCTGTGCCCTGGACACCATTTGTGAATTGATTGCCCCCCATCTAGCTTCAGAGTTTGTTCTGTTAGGTGACCTAAACTGGGATATGCTTAACACCCCGGCAGTCCTATAATCTAAGCTAGATACCCTCAATCTCACACAAATCATCAAGGAACCCACCAGGTACAACCCTAAATCTGTGAACAAGGGCACCCTCATAGACGTCATCCTGACCAACTGGCCATCCAAATACACCTCCGCTGTCTTCAACCAGGATCTCAGCGATCACTGCCTCATTGCCTGTATTTGCTACGGAGCCGCAGTCAAACGACCACCCGTCATCACTGTCAAACGCTCCCTAAAACACTTCTGTGAGCAGGCCTTTTTAATCGACCTGGCCCGGGTATCCTGGAAGGACATTGACGTCATCCCGTCAGTTGAGGATGCCTGGTCATTCATTAAAAGTAACTTCCTCACCATTTTAGATAAGCATGCTCCGTTCAAAAAATGAAGAACTAAGAACAGATACAGCCCTTGGTTCACTCCAGACCTGACTGCCCTCAACCAGCACAAAAACATCCTGTGGCGGACTGCAATAGCATCGAACAGTCCCCACGATATGCAACTGTTCAGGGAAGTCAGGAACCAATACACGCAGTCAGTCAGGAAAGCTAAGGCCAGCTTCTTCAGGCAGAAGTTTGCATCCTGTAGCTCCAACTCCAAAAAGTTCTGGGACACTGTGAAGTCCATGGAGAACAAGAGCACCTCCTCCCAGCTGCCCACTGCACTGAGGCTAGGTAACACGGTCACCACCGATAAATCTATGATTATCGAAAACTTCAACAAGCATTTCTCAACGGCTGACCATGCCTTCCGCCTGGCTACTCCAACCTCGGCCAACAGCTCCGCCCCCCCGCAGCTACTCGCCCAAGCCTCTCCAGGTTCTCCTTTACCCAAATCCAGATAGCAGATGTTCTGAAAGAGCTGCAAAACCTGGACCCGTACAAATCAGCTGGGCTTGACAATCTGGACCCTCTATTTCTGAAAGTATCCGCCGCCATTGTCGCAACCCCTATTACCAGCCTGTTCAACCTCTCTTTCATATCGTCTGAGATCCTCAAGGACTGGAAAGCTGCCGCAGTCATCCCCCTCTTCAAAGGGGGAGACACCCTGGACCCAAACTGTTACAGACCTATATCCATCCTGCCCTGCCTATCTAAGGTCTTCGAAAGCCAAGTCAACAAACAGGTCACTGACCATCTCGAATCCCACCGTACCTTCTCCGCTGTGCAATCTGGTTTCCGTGCCGGTCACGGGTGCACCTCAGCCACGCTCAAGGTACTAAATGATATCATAACCGCCATCGATAAAAGACAGTACTGTGCCGCCGTCTTCATCACCATATTCTTATCGGCAGACTCAGTAGCCTCGGTTTTTCGGATGACTGCCTTGCCTGGTTCACCAATTACTTTGCAGACAGAGTTCAGTGTGTCAAATCGGAGGGCATGCTGTCCGGTCCTCTGGAAGTCTCTATGGGGGTGCCACAGGGTTCAATTCTCAGGCCGACTCTTTTTTCTGTATATATCAATGATGTTGCTCTTGCTGTGGGCGATTCCCTGATCCACCTCTACGCAGACGACACCATTCTATATACTTCCGGCCCGTCCTTGGACACTGTGCTATCTAACCTTCAAACGAGCTTCAATGCCATACAACACTCCTTCCGTGGCCTCCAACTGCTCTTAAACGCTAGTAAAACCAATTGCATGCTTTTCAACCGTTCGCTGCCTGCACCGGTAAGCCTGACCAGCATCACCACCCTGGATGGTTCCAACCTTGAATATGTGGACATCTATAAGTACCTATGTGTCTGGCTAGACTGTAAACTCTCCTTCCAGACTCATATCAAACATCTCCAATCGAAAATCAAATCAAGAGTCGGCTTTCTATTCCGCAACAAAGCCTCCTTCACTCACGCTGCCAAACTTACCCTAGTAAAACTGACTATCCTACCGATCCTCGACTTCGGCGATGTCATCTACAAAATTGCTTCCAACACTCTACTCAGCAAACTGGATGCAGTTTATCACAGTGCCATCCGTTTTGTCACTAAAGCACCTTATACCACCCACCACTGCGACTTGTACGCTCTAGTCGGCTGGCCCTCGCTACATATTCGTCGCCAGACCCACTGGCTCCAGGTCATCTACAAGTCCATGCTAGGTAAAGCTCCGCCTTATCTCAGTTCACTGGTCACGATGGCAACACCCATCCGTAGCACGCGCTGCAGCAGGTGTATCTCACTGATCATCCCTAAAGCCAACACCTCATTTGGCCGCCTTTCGTTCCAGTTCTCTGCTGCCTGTGACTGGAACGAATTGCAAAAATCGCTGAAGTTGGAGACTTTTATCTCCCTCACCAACTTCAAACATCTGCTATCTGAGCAGCTAACCGATCGCTGCAGCTGTACATAGTCTATCGGCAAATAGCCCACCCATTTTTACCTACCTCAACCCCATACTGTTTTTATTTATTTACTTTTCTGCTCTTTTGCACACCAATATCTCTACCTGTACATTACCATCTGATCATTTATCACTCCAGTGTTAATCTGCAAAATTGTAAATATTCGCCTACCTCATGCCTTTTGCACACAATGTATATAGACTCCACTTTTTTTTCTTCCTATTGTGTTATTGACTTGTTAATTGTTTACTCCATATGTAACTCTGTGTTGTCTGCTCACACTGCTATGCTTTATCTTGGCCAGGTCGCAGTTGCAAATGAGAACTTGTTCTCAACTAGCCCACCTGGTTAAATAAAGGTGAAATATATATATATTTTTTAAAAACTCCATTCAAAAAATGTAGAACCAGGAATGGAAATAGCTCTTGGTTCACTCCAGACCTGTCTGCCCTTGACCAGCACAAAAACATCCTGTGGCATTCTGCATTAGCATCGAATAGCCCCCGCGATATGCAACTTTTCAGGGAAGTTAGGAACCAATATAAACAGGCAGTTAGGAAAGCTAAGGCTAGCTTTTCAAACAGAAATTTGCATCCTGTAGTACAAACTCAAAAAAGTTCTGGGACACTGTAAAGTCCATGGAGAATAAGAACACCTCCTTCCAGCTGCCCACTGCACTGAGGCTAGGAAACATTGTCACTACCGATAAATCCACAATAATTAAGAATTTCAATAAGCATTTCTCTACGGCTGGCCACGCTTTTCACCTGGCTACCCTTACCCCGGTCAACTGCCCGGCACCCTCCACAGCAACCCGCCCAAGCCCCCACAATTTCTCCTTCACCCAGATCCAGATAGCTGATGTTCTGAAAGAGCTAAATCTGGACCCCTACAAATCAGCCGGGCTAGACAATCTGGACCCTCTCTTTCTATCATTATCTGCCGAAATTGTTGCAATCCTTATTACTAGCCTGTTCAACCTCTCTTTCGTATCGTCTGATATTCCCAAAGATTGGAAAGCTGACGCGGTCATCACCCTCTTCAAAAGGGGGAGACGCTCTAGACCTGTCACGGGATTCTTCTGTTGAAGGAGAGGCGGACCAAAACGCAGCGTGGTTATTTAGATACATCTTTAATAAAGCTGAAAATAGAACAATATACAAAAACAAGGACTGTGAAAAACCGAAAGCAGCCCTATCTGGTGTAACAAACACAAAGACAGGAACAATCACCCACAAAACCCAACACAAAACAGGCTACCTAAATATGGCTCCCAATCAGAGACAATTTTTTATTTATTTCACCTTTATTTAACCAGGTAGGCAATTTGAGAACAAGTTCTCATTTACAATTGCGACCTGGCCAAGATAAAGCAAAGCAGTTCGACAGATACAACGATACAGAGTTACACATGGAGTAAAACAAACATACAGTCAATAATACAGTATAAACAAGTCTATATACAATGTGAGCAAATGAGGTGAGAAGGGAGGTAAAGGCAAAAAAGGCCATGGTGGCAAAGTAAATACAATATAGCAAGTAAAACACTGGAATGGTAGTTTTGCAATGGAAGAATGTGCAAAGTAGAAATAAAAAATAATGGGGTGCAAAGGAGCAAAATAAATAAATAAATAAAATACAGTTGGGAAAGAGGTAGTTGTTTGGGCTAAATTATAGGTGGGCTATGTACAGGTGCAGTAATCTGTGAGCTGCTCTGACAGTTCATGCTTAAAGCTAGTGAGGGAGATAAGTGTTTCCAGTTTCAGAGATTTTTGTAGTTTGTTCCAGTCATTGGCAGCAGAGAGACTGGAAGGAGAGGCGGCCAAAGAAAGAATTCGTTTTGGGGGTGACGAGAGAGATATACCTTCTGGAGCGTGTGATACAGGTGGGAGATGCTATGGTGACCAGCGAGCTGAGATAAGGGGGGACTTTACCTAGCAGGGTCTTGTAGATGACATGGAGCCAGTGGGTTTGGCGACGAGTATGAAGCGAGGGCCAGCCAACGAGAACGTACAGGTCGCAATGGTAGGTAGTATATGGGGCTTTGGTGACAAAACGGATTGCACTGTGATAGACTGCATCCAATTTGTTGAGTAGGGTATTGGAGGCTATTTTGTAAATGACATCGCCAAAGTCCAGGATTGGTAGGATGGTCAGTTTTACAAGGGTATGTTTGGCAGCATGAGTGAAGGATGCTTTGTTTTGCGAAATAGGAAGCCAATTCTAGATTTAACTTTGGATTGGAGATGTTTGATATGGGTCTGGAAAGAGAGTTTACAGTCTAACCAGACACCTAAGTATTTGTAGTTGTCCACGTATTCTAAGTCAGAGCCGTCCAGAGTAGTGATGTTGGACAGGCGGGTAGGTGCAGGTAGCGATCGGTTGAAGAGCATGCATTTAGTTTTACTTGTATTTAAGAGCAATTGGAGGCCACGGAAGGAGAGTTGTATGGCATTGAAGCTTGCCTGGAGGGTTGTTAACACAGTGTCCAAAGAAGGGCCGGAAGTATACAGAATGGTGTTGTCTGCGTAGAGGTGGATCAGAGACTCACCAGAGCGACCTCATTGATGTATACAGAGAAGAGAGTCGGTCCAAGAATTGAACCCTGTGGCACCCCCATAGAGACTGCCAGAGGTCCGGACAGCAGACCCTCCGATTTGACAAACTGAACTCTATCAGAGAAGTAGTTGGTGAACCAGGCGAGGCAATCATTTGAGAAACCAAGGCTGTTGAGTCTGCCGATGAGGATGTGGTGATTGACAGAGTCGAAAGCCTTGGTTTCTCAAATGATTGCCTCGCCTGGTTCACCAACTACTTATCTGATAAAGTTCAGTGTGTCAAATCGGAGGGTCTGCTGTCGAGTCTGCCGATGAGGATGTGGTGATTGACAGAGTCGAAAGCCTTGGCCAGATCAATGAATACGGCTGCACAGTAATGTTTCTTATCGATGGCGGTTAAGATATCGTTTAGGACCTTGAGCGTGGCTGAGGTGCACCCATGACCAGCTCTGAAACCAGATTGCATAGCAGAGAAGGTATGGTGAGATTCGAAATGGTCGGTAATCTGTTTGTTGACTTGGCTTTCGAAGACCTTAGAAAGGCATGGTAGGATAGATATAGGTCTGTAGCAGTTTGGGTCAAGAGTGTCCCCCCCTTTGAAGAGGGGGATGACCGCAGCTGCTTTCCAATCTTTGGGAATCTCAGACTACACGAAAGAGAGGTTGAACAGGCTAGTAATAGTGGTGGCAACAATTTTGGCAGATAATTTTAGAAAGAAAGGGTCCAGATTGTCTAGCCCAGCTGATTTGTAAGGGTCCAGAATTTGCAGCTCTTTCAGAACATCAGCTGAACGGATTTGGGAGAAGGAGAAATGGGGAAGGCTTGGGCGAGTTGCTGTTGGGGGTGCAGTGCTGTTGACCGGGGTAGGAGTAGCCAGGTGGAAAGCATGGCCAGCTGTAGAAAAATGCTTATTGAAATTCTCAATTATGGTGGATTTATCAGTGGTGACAGTGTTTCCTATCTTCAGTGCAGTGGGCAGCTGGGAGGAGGTGTTCTTATTCTCCATGGACTTTAAAGTGTCCCAGAACCTTTTTGAGTTAGTGTTGCAGGAAGCACATTTCTGCTTGAAAAAGCTAGCCTTGGCTTTTCTAACTGCCTGTGTATAATGGTTTCTAGCTTCCCTGAACAGCTGCATATCACGGGGGCTGTTCCATGTTAATGCAGAACGCCATAGGATGTTTTTGTGTTGGTTAAGGGCAGTCAGGTCTGGGGAGAACCAAGGGCTATATCTGTTCCTGGTTCTACATTTTTTGAATGGGGCATGTTTATTTAAGATGGTTAGGAAGGCATTTTAAAAAAATATCCAGGCATCCTCTACTGACGGGATGAGATCAATATCCTTCCAGGATACCCCGGCCAGGTCGATTAGAAAGGCCTGCTCGCGGAAGTGTTTCAGGGAGCGTTTTACAGTGATGAGTGGAGGTCGTTTGACCGCTGACCCATTACGGATGCAGGCAATGAGGCAGTGATCGCTGAGATCTTAGTTGAAGACAGCAGAGGTGTATTCAGAGGGCAAGTTGGTTAGGATGATATCTATGAGGGTGGCTTTGGGGAGGTACCTGGTAGGTTCATTGATAATTTGTGTGAGATTGAGGGCATCAAATTTAGATTGTAGGATGGCTGGGGTGTTAAGCATGTTCCAGTTTAGGTCGCCTAGCAGCACGAGCTCTGAAGATAGATGGGGGGCAATCAGTTCACATATGGTGTCCAGAGCACAGCTGGGGGCAGAGGGTGGTCTATAGCAGGCGGCAACGGTGAGAGACTTGTTTTTAGAGAGGTGGATTTTTAAAAGTAGAAGTTCAAATTGTTTGGGTACAGACCTGGATAGTAGGACAGAACTCTGCAGGCTATCTTTGCAGTAGATTGCAACACCGCCCCCTTTGGCAGTTCTATCTTGTCTGAAAATGTTGTAGTTTGGAATTAAAATGTCAGAATTTTTTAATGACAATGACTAACACCTGCCTCTGATTGAGAACCATATCAGGCCCAAACACAGAAACAGACAAACGAGACATCCAACATAGAATGCCCACTCAGATCACACCCTGACCAAACAAAACATAGAACATACAAAGCAAACTTTGGTCAGGGTGTGACAAGACCCAAACTGCTACAGACCTATATCTATCCTACCCTGCCTTTCTAAGGTCTTCGAACGCCAAGTTAACTGATTACCGACCATTTCGAATCCCACCGTACCTTCTCCGCTATGCAATCTGGTTTCAGAGCTGGTCATGGGTGCACCTCAGCCACGCTCAAGGTCCTAAACGATATCATAACTGCCATCGATAAGAGACATTACTGTGCAGCCATATTTGTCGACCTGGCCAAGGCTTTCGACTCTGTCAATCACCACATTCTTATCGGCAGACTTAACAGCCTTGGTTTCTCAAATGACTGCCTCGCCTGGTTCACCAACTACTTCTCAGACAGAGTTCAGTGTGTCAAATCGGAGGGCCTGTTGTCCGGACCTCTGGCAGTCTCTATGGGGGTGCCACATGTTTCAATTCTCTGGCCGACTCTCTTCTCCGTATACATCAATGATGTCGCTCTTGCTTCTGGTGATTCTCTGATCCACCTCTACGCAGACGACACCATTCTGTATACATCTGGCCCTTCTTTGAACACTGTGTTAACTTACCTCCAGACGAGCTTCAATGCCATACAACTCTCCTTCCATGGCCTCCAACTGCTCTTAAATGCAAGTAAAACTAAATGCATGCTCTTCAACCGATCGCTGCCCGCACCTGCTAACCAGTCCAGCATCACTACTCTGGATGGTTCTGACTTTGAGTATATGGACAACTACAAATGCCTAGGCGTCTGGTCAGACTGCAAACTCTCCTTCCAGACTCATGTTAAGCATCTCCAATCCAAAATTAAATCTAGAATTGGCTTCCTATTTCGCAACAAAGCATCCTTCACTCATGCTACCAAACATACCCTCGTAAAACTGACCATCCTTACGATCCTTGATTTCGGCGATGTCATTTACAAAATAGCTCCCAACACTCTACTCAACAAATTGGATGCAGTCCATCACAGTGCCATCCGTTTTGTCCCCAAAGCCCCATATACTACCCACCACTGCAACCTGTACGCTCTCGTTGGCTGGCCCTCGCTTCATACTTGTCGCCAAACCCACTGGCTTCAGGTCATCTACAAGTCTCTGATAGGTAAGGCCCCGCCTTATCTCAGCTCACTGGTCACCATAGCAACACCCACCCGTAGCACGCGCTCCAACAGGTATCTCTCTAGTCACCCCCAAAGCAAATTCTTCCTTTGGCCGCATTTCCTTCCAGTTCTCTGCTGCCAATGACTGGAATAAATGGCAAAAATCACTGAAGCTGGAGACTCTTACCTCCCTCACTAGCTTTAAGCACCAGCTGTCTGAGCAGCTCACAGATCACTGCACCTGTACATAGCCCATCTGTAAATAGCCCATTCAACTACCTCATCCCCATACTGTATTTATTTATTTATTTATCTTGCTCCTTTGCACCCCTGTATCTCTACTTACACATTCATATTCTGCACATCTATCACTCTAGTGTCTAATTGGTATATTGTAATTACTTCGCCACCATGGCCTATTTATTGCCTTACCTCCCTTTTCTTACCTCATTTGCACACACTGTATATAGATTTTCTTCAACTGTATTATTGACTGTATGTTTTGTTTATTCCATGTGTAACTCTGTGTTGTTGTATGTGTCAAACTGCTTTGCATTAATCTTGGCCAGGTCGCAGTTGTAAATGAGAACTTGTTCTCAACTTGCCTACCTGGTTAAATAAAAGGTGAAATAAAAAAAATAAAAAAAGTTGATCAATGGAAACAGGATGCACCTGAGCTCATAGAAAAGGGTCTGAATTCTTATGTAAATAGGTTACTTCTGATTTATATTTTTTTATACATTTGCACAATTTTATATATTTTTTTACTGTCATTATGCCATTATGGAGTATTGTGTGTAGATTGAGGAGGTAAACTATTTATTTAATACATTTTAGAATAACGCTGTAACGTAAGAAAATGTGTAAATGCTGAAAACTTTCCAAATGCACTGTACCTAACCACTCAGAACACAACAACCTACCAATACTTAAATAGAAAACCAGCAGGCTAAAACTAGTATATACCTAACCAGCAACCTGCCACTACTTTAGTGTACATACTAAACAGCAGGATACACCTAGCCTATTGCATATACAGAAACATACAGTCATGGCCAAAAGTATTGAGAATGACACGAATATTAATTTTCACAAACTCTGCTGCCTCAGTTTGTATGATGGCAATTTGCATATACTCAAGAATGTTATGAAGAGTGATCAGATGAATTGCAATTAATTGCAAAGTCCCTCTTTGCCATGCAAATTAACTGAATCCCCCCAAAAAACATTTCCACTGCATTTCAGCCCTGCCACAAAAGGACCAGCTGACATCATGTCAGTGATTCTCTCGTTAACACAGGTGTGAGTGTTGACGAGGACAAGGCTGGAGATCACTCTGTCATGCTGATTGAGTTCGAATAACAGACTGGAAGCTTCAAAAGGAAGGTGGTCATTGTTCTTCCTCTGTCAACCATGGTAACCTGCAAGGAAGCACGTGCCATCATCATTGCTTTGCACAAAAAGGGCTTCACAGGCAAGGATATTGCTTCCAGTAAGATTGCACCTAAATCAACCATTTATCAGATCATCAAAAACTTCAACGAGAGAGGTTCAATTGTTGTGAAGGTGGCTTCAGGGCACCCAAGAAAGTCCAGCAAGCGCCAGGACCGTCTCCTAAAGTTGATTCAGCTGCTGGATCAGGGCACCACCAGTAGAGAGCTTGCTCAGGAATGGCAGCAGGCAGGTGTGAGTGCATCTGCATGCACAGTGAGGCAAAGACTTTTGGAGGATGGCCTGGTGTCAAGAAGGGCAGCAACGAAGCCACTTCTCACCAGGAAAAACATCAGGGACAGACTGATATTCTGCAAAAGGTACAGGGATTGGACTGCTGAGGACATTTTCTCTGATGAATCCCCTTTCCGATTGTTTCGGGCATCCGGAAAAAACTAAAGGTGAGCACTACCATTAGTTCGGTGTCATGCCAACAGTAAAGCATCCTGAGACCATTCATGTGTTGGGTTGCTTCTCAGCCAAGAGAGTGGGCTGACCCACAATTTTGCCTAAGAACACAGCCATGAATAAAGAATGGTACCAACACATCCTCTGAGAGCAACTTCTCCCAACCATCCAGGAACAGTTTGGTGACGAACATGGCCCTTTCCAGCATGATGGAGCACCTTGCCATGAGTTAAAATGATAACAAAGGGAACAAAACATCAATATTTTGGGTCCATGGCCAGGAAACTCCCCAGACCTTAATCCCATAGAGAACTTGTGGTCAATCCTCAAGAGGCGGGTGGACAAACAAAAACTCACAAGTTCTGACAAACTCCAAGCATTGATCATGCAAGACTGGGCTGCCATCAGTCAGGATGTGGCCCAGAAGTTAATTGACAGCATGCCAGGGCGGGTTGCAGAAGTTTTGAAAAAGGAGGGTCAACACTACAAATATTGACTCTTTGCATCAACTTCATGTAATTGTCAATAAAAGCCTTTGACACTTATGAAATGCTTGTAATTATACTTCAGTATTCCATAGTGACATCTGACAAAAATTTCTAAAGAAGCAGCAGACTTCTTGAAAATTAATATTTGTGTCATTCTCAAAACTTTTGGCCACGACTATACTACTCCCTAGTATACAGCATGGGTCTTCAACCTTATCCTGCCCAAGGACCCCCTCCCAGGCAAACCGGAGACCCAGGGATCCCTATCAAAAGTGACCAAAAACATTTGTTTTCCTACTGTACATGTCTTGTCCTATCATCAGGTGAATGATTTTTAAAATTTGATTTCACCTTTATTTAACCAGGTAGGCCAGTTGAGAACAAGTTCTCATTTGCAACTGCAACCTGGCCAAGATAAAGCAAAGCAGTTTGAAACATACAACAACACAGAGTTACACATAAATAAACGTACAGTCAATAACACAATAGAAAAATCTATGTACAGTGTGTGCAAATGTAGAAGAGTGTGGAGGTAAGGCAATAAACAGGCCATAGAGGTGAAATAATGACAATTTAGCATTAACACTGGAGTGATAGATGTGCAGATGATGATGTGCAAGTAGAGATACTGGGGTGCAAAAGAGCAAGAGGATAAGTAACAATATGGGGATGAGGTAGTTGGGTGTGCTATTTACAGATTGGCTGTGTACAGGCACAGTGATCGGTAAGCTGCTCTGACAGCTGATGCTTAAAGTTAGTGAGGTCGATATAAGACTCCAGCTTCAGTGATTTTTGTCATTCATTCCAGTCATTGGCAGCAGAGAACTGGAAGGAAACGCAGCCAAAGGAAGTGTTGGCTTTAGGGATGACCAGTAAAATAAACCTGCTGGAGCGCATGCTACGTACGGGTGGGTGTTGCTATGGTGACCAGTGAGCTGAATGATAAAGGCAGGGAGAAGTAATCAACTTTTTAAAATGAATAGATTTGGCAAACAGTTTTTAAATTTGTTGACCTCCCCACATTATAATTGAAAGAGGAAGTGTAAAAATTCTAACATAGCTTATGAGCTAGAAAGGTAACTCCAAACACATTTTCGTTAAGAGCAGCAGTTTAAACAAAGGTTAGCCATGTCTTGGCAAAAATTAATGTCCAAGTCAAGAAAGCTTACCAATAGCACTTGCCGCACTGGTAGCCTATTTACGCGAGCGTTTTCAAAGCCTATGTCAGATACTCCAGTGAGTGTAATTAGTTCCTATGAGTGTAATTTAATCAATATTGGGAGTAGAGAAATAACATTGACATCATTATAAATAAGATGTTCTCCTCTTTTCTACTGTAGGTACAGTGCCTTCAGAAAGTATTCATACCCCTTGACATTTTCCACATTTCTTTGTGTTATGGCCTGAATTTAAAATGTTTTAAATTGAGATATTCTGTCACTGGTCTACACAGAATACCTCATAAGTTAAAAAGTGGAATTATGTTTTTATACATTTTTACAAATTAATTTAAATGAAAAGCTAAAATGAAACATTGGGCCCTCATACCACCCTCATGGAGTCTGTTTCTGACCGTTTGAGCAGACACATGCACATTTGTGGCCTGCTGGAGGTCATTTTGCAGGCCTCTGGCAGTGCTCCTCCTGCTCCTCCTTGCACAAAGGCGTTGCTTCCTAAGTGGACAGTTTGATTTCACAGAAGTGTGATTGACTTGGAGTTACATTGTGTTGTTTAAGTGTTCCCTTTATTTTTTTGAGCAGTGTATTAGGAAAATTATAACTTTGTAATCTGAATATTTTCCTTGTTTCCCTGACTTCCTAGTTAAGTACAGTTACATGATTAATTAGTTAATCACGAAATGCTAATTACAGAGAATCTTTGATAACAACTAAAAGTCTTAATGATAGTAAAGACACGACACTTCCAAGCAACTGAACTTCAGTTTAATCCACAGAATATTTTGCTAGATGTGCTGCGGAACATCCAGGTGCTCTTTTGCGAACTTCAGACATGCAGCAATGTTTTTTTTAGAGTGCAGTTTCTTCTTCACTGATGTCTTCCCATGAACACCATTCTTGTTTAGTGTTTGACATATCGTAGACTCGTCAACAGAGATGTTAGCATGTTCCATAGATTTCTGTAAGTGTTTAGCTGACACTCTGGGATTCTTCTTAACCTCATTGAGCATTCTGCACTGAGCTCTTACAGTCATCTTTGCAGGACGGGCACTCCTAGGGAGAGGAGCAACAGTGCTGAACTTTCTCCATTTATAGACAATTTGTCTTACCTTGGACTGATGAACATCAAGGTAGAGCTGTTTTTGTAACCCTTTCTAGCTTTTTGCAAGTCAACAATTCTTAATCTTAGGTCTTCTGAGATCTCTTTTGTTTGAAGCATGGTTCACATTAGGCAATGCTTCTTGCGAATAACAAGCTCAAATTTTGTGAGCGTTTTTGTTTGGCAGGGCTTCTCTAACCAACACCTCCAATCTCGTCTCATTGATTGGACTCCAGGTTAGCTGACTCCTGACTCCAATTAGCTTTTGGAAAAGTCATTAGCCTCGGGGTTCACATACTTTTGCCAACCTACACTGTGAATGTTTAAATGATGTATTCAATATAGACAAGAAAAATACAATAATTTGTGTGTTATTAGTTTAAGCAGGGGCGGCAGGGTAGCCTAGTGGTTAGAGAGTTGGACTAGGAACCGGAAGGTTGCAAGTTCAAACCCCCGAGCTGACAAGGTACTAATCTGTCGTTCTGCCCCTGAACAGGCAGTTAACCCACTGTTCCTAGGCCATCATTGAAAATAAGAATTTGTTCTTAACTGACTTGCCTGGTTAAATAAAGGTAATATATATTTTTAAAAGCACACTATGTTTGTCTATTGTTGTAAGATGAAGATCAGATCAAATTTTATGACGCATTTTTGCAGAAATCCAGGTAATTCCAAAGGGTTCACATACTTTTTCTTAACACTGTACATAGCAAATCAGACAACAATCAAACCAGCAGTCTAGTGTTGTACTGTCAACATGGGTCAGATCATTCAAGGGGATGTGGGGAAGGACATTTCTCCTCCCTTCTGTCTCCCTCTCCCTCTTTTCCTATAAACTCACCTCATTTGATTGGCTGATGATTTTAACTGATTTACATATGCTGGGGATAATTACTAGCTTTCTATTTAGAGCTTGGCAACACACAGGCTATAATTTAACACTCAGACATCTTGACGGAATAAAAAAAAAGTGATGTGGGGGGTTGGGAGAGTTTCCTGAAATCCAACTCTTTTTCGCACAGTTTTTTCTTCCAACACACGGCACAGGGAAAGGAGCCAAGACAAACATTCATTCCCTGTTTGAGTTTCAATTATTCTAAGAATCAGATCTGGGTCTGGGGCCAAGGACTGAATCTGTTGATGAACTCTCAGCTCTCATCTCCGGAAGAAAACACATTTATTGGCTTTAAACGAACTTGAATGTTGAACAAAAAAAGAAATGTGTGGTTGGATGTGCCAAGGCCAAAGCAGGCAGTATATTTCAATGTGTTACAGCCAAGCATACACTTACTTTCAGAACCAAGACAGGTGCAATTATACAGCACAATGCATGCAAGGGGTAATCTATCATCGCAAGTGCCTTTTAACTGATCATCTCAGACTATTCAGAACGGCATGAAGCACAGAATAGATAGACAGTAATTTAGTCCAGGTGTCCCTTTCCTTCCGTCATATCAAATCAGACTGAATAAAACAAAGACAACTGTTTTATTGTCTTTCTGCATCTCATAACAGAGAGGACAGAAAACAGATTTCCATGTCTCAGTCTGGTGAATACAGTTTTAAAAAAAATCTTATTAAAACTACATTGACTGGACCTTTGTCTGTCAAAGCCATTCTTTGACAGAAGTTTTTCTTATTAAACTCGGTATGAGTTGCATTATGTGATGGGCAAAAATATTGACTTGACTTAAACCCTTTTACTCTGTGAGGAAGAAGCAAGAAGAAAGTAGTGATAAGTAAACACACTAGAAGACAGACTAGCAGCAGCATGCTTCTTACTCAGGCAAGCAGGATGTCCAGGAGCTTCTCAGGGCCTGGAACAAGGGTGGGGGTGTAGGAGGGGATCAATAGGGGGGAACATAACATCTCCTGCCTGGGCTGTTAGGCCGACAGCAGGTGTCATGACTCTCTCTCCCTGGTGAGGATCAAAAGGACCCATCAGCTATTTGTCTCTCCCAAGCTTTATCTTTCCCCACCCCTTATCCAATGTGTAACAAGCCGTCATATTGTGTCAGTCCACTAGGGACCTGTTTTCATCGCATTATGTTAGTAATCAATAACCTATACCATGTGTGTGTGTTTATGTATTTCTGTGTGATTATTTAGTTAGTTAGTAAATAAATAATTTAGCCAATTTGTGTATCGCTGATTCATCACAGATTTACGAAGTCAACTTCCGGCGCCGACAGAGATGGCCGCCTCGCTTCGCGTTCCTAGGAAACTATGCAGTTTTTTGTTTTTTTTACGTGTTATTTCTTACATTAGTACCCCAGGTCATCTTAGGTTTCGTTACATACAGTCGAGAAGAACTACTGAACATAAGATCAGCGTCAACTCACCATCAGTACGACCAAGAAAATGTTTTTCGCGACGCAGATCCTGTGTTCTGCCTTTCAAACAGGACAACGGAATGGATCCCATGCAGCGACCCAAAAAAACGACACCGAAAAAGAGGGTAACGAGGCTGTCTTCTGGTCAGACTCCGGAGACGGGCACATCGTGCACCACTCCCTAGCATTCTTCTTGCCAATGTCCAGTCTCTTGACAAAAAGGTTGATGAAATCCGAGCAAGGGTAGCATTCCAGAGGGACATCAGAGACTGTAATGTTCTTTGCTTCACGGAAACATGGCTCACTGGAGAGACGCTATCGGAATCGGTGCAGCCAGCGGGTTTCTCCACGCATCGCGCCGACAGAAACAAACATCTTTCTCATGGCTAACGAGACATGGTGTGATGAAAGAAACATACAGGAACTCAAATCCTTCTGTTCACCTGATTTAGAATTCCTCACAATCAAATGTAGACCGCATTATCTACCAAGAGAATTCTCTTCGATTATAATCACAGCCGTATATATCCCCCCCCCCCAAGCAGACACATCGATGGCTCTGAACAAACTTTATTTGACTCTTTGCAAACTGGAATCCATTTATCCGGAGGCTGCATTCATTGTAGCTGGGGATTTTAACAAGGCTAATCTGAAAACAAGACTCCCTAAATTTGATCTGCATATCGATTGCGCAACCAGGGTGGAAAAACCTTGGATCATTGTTACTCTAACTTCCGCGACGCATATAAGGCCCTGCCCCGCCCTCCTTTCGGAAAAGCTGACCACGACTCCATTTTGTTGATCCCTGCCTACAGACAGAAACTAAAACAAGAGGCTCCCACGCTGAGGTCTGTCCAACGCTGGTCCGACCAAGCTGACTCCACACTCCAAGACTGCTTCCATCACGTGGACTGGGATATGTTTCGTATTGCGTCAGATAACAATATTGACGAATACGCTGATTCGGTGTGCGAGTTCATTAGAACGTGCGTTGAAGAGGTCGTTCCCATAGCAACGATTAAAACATTCCCTAACCAGAAACCGTGGATTGATGGCAGCATTCGCGTGAAAATGAAAGCGCAAACCACTGCTTTTAATCAGGGCAAGGTGACTGGTAACATGACCGAATACAAACAGTGCAGCTATTCCCTCCGCAAGGCTATCAAACAAGCTAAGCGTCAGTACAGAGACAAAGTAGAATCTCAATTCAACGGCTCAGACACAAGAGGCATGTGGCAGGGTCTACAGTCAATCATGGACGACAAGAAGAAATCCAGCCCAGTCACGGACCAGGATGTCTTGCTCCCAGGCAGACTAAATACGTTTTTTGCCCGCTTTGAGGACAATACAGTGCCACTGACACGGCCTGCAACGAAAACATGCAGACTCTCCTTCACTGCAGCCGAGGTGAGTAAGACATTTAAACGTGTTAACCCTCGCAAGGCTGCAGGCCCAGACGGCATCCCCAGCCGCGCCCTCAGAGCATGCGCAGACCAGCTGGCTGGTGTGTTTACGGACATATTCAATCAATCCCTATACCAGTCTGCTGTTCCCACATGCTTCAAGAGGGCCACCATTGTTCCTGTTCCCAAGAAAGCCAAGGTAACTGAGCTAAACGACTACCGCCCCGTAGCACTCACTTCCGTCATCATGAAGTGCTTTGAGAGACTTGTCAAGGACCATATCACCTCCACCCTACCTGACAACCTAGACCCACTCCAATTTGCTTACCGCCCAAATAGGTACACAGACGATGCAATCTCAACCACACTGCACACTGCCCTAACCCATCTGGACAAGAGGAATACCTATGTGAGAATGTTGTTCATCGACTACAGCTCGGCATTCAACACCATAGTACCCTTCAAGCTCGTCATCAAGCTCGAGACCCTGGGTCTCGACCCCGCCCTGTGCAACTGGGTACTGGACTTCCTGATGGGCCGCCCCCAGGTGGTGAGGGTAGGCAACAACCTCTCCACCCCGCTGATCCTCAACACTGGGGCCCCACAAGGGTGCATTCTGAGCCCTCTCCTGTACTCCCTGTTCACCCACGACTGCGTAGCCACGCACGCCTCCAACTCAATCATCAAGTTTGCGGACGACACAACAGTGGTAGGCTTGATTACCAACAACGACGAGACGGCCTACAGGGAGGAGGTGAGGGCCCTCGGAGTGTGGTGTCAGGAAAATAACCTCACACTCAACGTCAACAAAACTAAGGAGATGATTGTGGACTTCAGGAAACAGCAGAGGGAACACCCCCCTATCCACATCGATGGAACAGTAGTGGAGAGGGTAGCAAGTTTTAAATTCCTCGGCATACACATCACAGACAAACTGAATTGGTCCACTCACACAGACATCATCGTGAAGAAGGCACAGCAGCGCCTGGCTTGTCACCAAAAGCACTCACAAACTTCTACAGATGCACAATCGAGAGCATCCTGGGGGGCTGTATCACCGCCTGGTACGGCAACTGCTCCACCCACAACCGTAAGGCTCTCCAGAGGGTAGTGAGGTCTGCACAACGCATCACTGGGGGCAAACAACCTGCCCTCCAGGACATCTACACCACCCGATGTTACAGGAAGGCCATAAAGATCATCAAGGACATCAACCACCCGAGCCACTGCCTGTTCACCCCACTATCATCCAGAAGGCGAGGTCAGTACAGGTGCATCAAAGCTGGGACCGAGAGACTGAAAAACAGCTTCTATCTCAAGGCCATCAGACTGTTAAACAGCCCCCACTAACATTGAGTGGCTTCTGCCAACACACTGACACTGACACTGACTCAACTCCAGCCACTTTAATAATGGGAATTGGTGGGAAATGATGTAAATATATCACTAGCCACTTTAAACAATGCTACCTTATATTGTGTTACTTACCCTACATTATTCATCTCATATGCATACGTATATACTGTACTCTATATCATCGACTGCATCCTTATGTAATACATGTATCACTAGCCACTTTAACTATGCCACTTTGTTTACATACTCATCTCATATGTATATACTGTACTCGATACCATCTACTGTATGCTGCTCTGTACCATCACTCATTCATATATCCTTATGTACATATTCTTTATCCCCTTACACTGTGTATAAGAGAGTAGTTTTGGAATTGTTAGTTAGATTACTTGTTGGTTATTACTGCATTGTCGGAACTAGAAGCACAAGCATTTCGCTACACTCGCATTAACATCTGCTAACCATGTGTATGTGACAAATAAGATTTGATTTGATTTGAACGACGTTCAGAATGAGACTGATATGAGGAAATAATTCTTAGTTGACTGTTATTGATGTAAGAGATATTCAGATAATATTTAGAGTTTAAGTCGGGAGATAGTAAGTCACTTAACAACTTTTCCCATGGTGCCCCATATTCCTAATGAGTTAATTGTTACATGATTAATTTAATCGAGTAATACTTAAACGTAGTAGGTAATTCATCGAGAAATAGCAGTCATCAGATTAATGATAGTCATGACACAGGTGAGCTGATAGTGGCATGACAGCGTTTGGACAGGCCCCTGTGGGAGACGGTGTGAGTTTGTCTGTTTCACTGGGTGGTGGTGACAGTGTGTTTTACCCTCTGAGCGCTGACAAACAGCTTGTGAATGATGCTGCTGGCTGGACTGCACCCTGCTCTGATCATAGACACCTCAGGTTGCTCCAGCAAAGATCTCATGAACCTGAGAGAGAGAAAAGAGAGAGAGAGAGAGAGAGGGACAGAGGGAGAAATGCACAGAGATGAGGGAAGTGAGGGTCATTTCAGGGGAACATTGTCAGAAAACACGCATGCAGGTCAAACACATTCTGTTGAAAACGTTATACATTTACCTTGGGAACAACAATAATATGTTGGAAAACTAACTGCACAGTAGAGGTCTTCACAGGTTCAACAGACCCGAAATTCTGAGATGCGACCTGGGACCCGAACGGGTCTCAGGTACTGTATGTGCAATTAAAATGAATTTACCTACTGGATCTGTCCTCTGTAAATTTACTGTTTGTGTGATGAGAACTGTGCAAACGTGTTATGTGTGTCAGCCAAATGCAACAAAATAAAACACATAACTTATGTCCAGCTGAAACTGGATCCAGCTGCTCACCTCACGTGCCCCTGCTGCTGATTCTGAGGAGGAGCCTTGGCCTAGGCTACTGTTGATTGCAAAGATGAAGTTATTTTTAATTGAAGTAAAGCAAAGGTTAGAGGAGAAAGAATATAGTGAAAAGAAGTCAACAAATGGGATGTCCTCGGGGACAAGATTTAATATTGTAGTGGACAAAGAGGAGAAGAACGTTGACGCAGCCAAACGGACTGTGCACAACTCGCTATTCAGGTTTGATGGAATTTTCTACCTTTCATTTATTTTTGATTTTTGATTTGTTATCAATTGTTTAGCCACTAATAATAATGTGTATTATTATTATAGGCATGCTGTAAAATAAATAGCATTAGCCTATTGCTGTCACAATACGGTAGGCAATCACACTTGTTGGTAATAGCTGCATAGGCTTAGCCTTCTGTTGAGCCATTTTCATTGGCCAAATTAAGTTCCAGCTGTAATGGTGTGTTTGCCGCAATATAATAGAATTACCAGTAGGCCTACTATGCTAGTAGTGCTCAAACAATGAAAAGGAAACCCCAAAGAGGATGCAAATATGTACTTATTTTTTATTTACTTTTGTACAGTTACATCCTTTTTCATGATATCCAATTGGTACTTACATTGTCCCATTGCTGCAACTCCTGTATGGCTCGGGAGAATCTTAGGTCGGGAGCCAGTCGTCCTCTGAAACACGACCCTGCCAAGCTACACTGCTTCTTGACACACTGTTCACTTAACCTCGGAAGCCAGCCGCACCAATGTGTCGGAGGTAATGCCGTACAGCTGGCGACCGAAGTCAGAGGCCCGACACAAGAATTCGCTAGAGAGCGATGGGACGAGGAAATCCCGGCCGGCCAAACCCTCCCCCAGACGATGCTGGGCCAATTGTGCGCCGCATCATGGGTCTCCCAGTCACAGCCGGCTGTAACACAGCCTGAGATTGAACTTGGGGCTGTAGTGGAGGTCCTTCTGTAGCTCAGTTGGTAGAGCATGGCGCTTGTAACGCCAGGGTAGTGGGTTTCGATTCCCGGGACCACCCATACGTAGAATGTATGCACACATGACTGTAAGTCGCTTTGGATAAAAGCGTCTGCTAAATGGCATATATTATATTATTATTATATTAGTGACACCTCAAGCAGTGCGAAGCAGTGCCTTTGACCGCTGCGTCACTCAGGAGTTCCCACAAATATTCATTTCGTGCCAAAATAACCTGTTCGTATTATCCCTATAAACAAGGACTTGACTTACATTTGATGTTACCCTAATAAAGTTAAGGAACTTTTGTGAAGGTTTGGTGTGGTATGGCTATTATTAGGATTAGCTAAGCCTACCGCAGGCCTATGAAGGCAGCGCACACTGACTCCAACAGTTGAACTTGAGGTGAGGAAGAATGTTTAAGGCCTACCGGAGTTACTCCTTTAATATAACGCTTATCTTTGAAGACCTCTACTGCACAGTACTGTACACAAAATGTGAAAAGTGAAGACAACAGCCCTTTCCCCTGACACAGCATCTCAGATACAAGACAGGACAAGCCGTTGGTTGTTAGACAGAGAAAGGACAGTTAGTGGCTGGTGGCTGCATGGTGCTTCAGGCCAGCCCTGGGTGTCCTCTTAATGAGGCTCGCTCTCCTGCCTGACTGGCTCTCTAGCCTGGCTGCCCAGACCCTCAGAGGCCCCTAGAACTAATGAAGACCGGGGTCCTCCCTGATACAGTGCCTTGCGAAAGTATTCGGCCCCCTTGAACTTTGCGACCTTTTGCCACATTTCAGGCTTCAAACATAAAGATATAAAACTGTATTTTTTTGTGAAGAATCAACAACAAGTGGGACACAATCATGAAGTGGAACGACATTTATTGGGTATTTCAAACTTTTTTAACAAATCAAAAACTGAAAAATTGGGCGTGCAAAATTATTCAGCCCCTTTACTTTCAGTGCAGCAAACTCTCTCCAGAAGTTCAGTGAGGATCTCTGAATGATCCAATGTTGACCTAAAAGACTAATGATGATAAAAATTAACAAACACATTTAGCATCCCCTGGCTTCCACACATCCACTGATACAGACCTTTGGAACATCTACATTTTTATAAAGCCTAATAAATCCATGTAATATAGCCTACACCTTCACAATAAATCCATTATTTATTTTAGACAGGCCTAAAGAAGCACGATATGAAGAAAATGTAGTCTATTTCAGAACAGAATAGCTTACTTTGAGTTGTCCTTATGTTAGGTCCTGTCGTTGGTTTCATGACTATTTAAAGGATAGAAGTCAGGCTGTTAGAGTCGATGGAATCCAGTCGGAGCCATTGGAGTTGGTTAAAGGGGTCCCACAAGGTTCTATATTTGGTCCATTACTGTTCACGCTCTACATAAACAATATCGGTGATGAGATAAGAAAGTGTCAAATTCATTTATATGCTGATGACACTTACATATGTACTCTATCGCTTCAGCGGCTGACCAAGCATTATCGCTATTGGAGACCAATTTTAAGATATTTACAAGGGTCTTTCATACAGCTTTTATTACAGCTGAAACTAGTTTTAAATGCAAAGAAAACACTTTTTATGATTTTTAATAGGTTCAAAAAGTTGGTTGAAAATACACTTGCACTTACGAGCTTAGATGGTTCTCAAATTAATCAGGTCTCTGCATATAAATACTTAGGGATATGGTTGGATGATGAACTGTCTTTTAAAATGCATATTGATGAACTTTGTAAATGGCTAAAAATCAAGCTAGGCTTCCTCAATAGAAACAGGACATGTTTGTCCTCTACAAATAGAAGACAAATTGTGCAAACTACTTTTATGTCTGTTATAGATTATGGGGCTATTATTTACATGCATGCTACGGCATCAACACTTAAATCGCTGCATGCTACTTATCATTGTGCACTTAGGTTTATTATTAAGGGCTGAATAATTTTGCACGCCCAATTTTTCAGTTTTTGATTTGTTAAAAAAGTTTGAAGTACCCAATAAATGTCGTTCCACTTCATGATTGTGTCCCACTTGTTGTTGATTCTTCACAAAAAAATACAGTTTTATATCTTTATGTTTGAAGCCTGAAATGTGGCAAAAGGTCGCAAAGTTCAAGGGGGCCGAATACTTTCGCAAGACACTGTATATCTGACCAAATTATGAAAGACAATAATTTTAATTTTGAATGTAAAGTGAGTGTGGAAGAGGTTAAAAAAGTATTGTTGTCTACCAATAATGACAAGCCACCAAAGTCTGACAACTTGGATGGAAAATTACCGAGGATATTTGCTATATCTTCAATTTAAGCCTACTAGAAAGTGTGTGCTCTCAGGCCTGGAGGGAAGAAAAAGTCATTAGACTACCTAAGAATAGTAAAGCCCCCTTTACTGGCTCAAATAGTCAACGAATCAGCTTGTTACCAACCTGTAGTAAAGTTTTAGAAAAAATTGTATTTGACCAGATACGAAAGTATTCACGCCCTTGGCATTTTTCCTATGTTGTTGCCTTACAACCTCTTTTTTTTAATCATTTGATTTACACAACATGCCTACCACTTTGAAGACGCAAAATATTTTTCATTGTGAAACAGACAAGAAAGAAGACAAAAAAGGCAGAAAACTTGAGCGTGTATAACTATTCACTCCCCCAAAGTCAATACTTTGTAGAAGAACCTTTTACAGCAATTACAGCTGCAAGTCTCTTGGGGTATGTCTCTATAAGCTTAGCACATCTAGCCACTGGGATTTTTGCCCATTCTTCAAGGCAAAACTGCTCCAGCTCCTTCAAGTTGGATGGGTTCAATTGGATTGAGGTCTGGGCTTTGACTAGGCCATTCCAAGACATTTAAATGTTTCCCCTTAAACCACTTGAGTGTTGCTTTAGCGGTATGCTTATGGTCATTGTCCTGTTGGAAGGTGAACCTCCGTCCCAGTCTCAAATCTCTGGAAGACAAACAGGTTTCCCTCAAGAATTTCCCTGTATTTAGCGCCATCCATCATTCCTTCAATTCTGACCAGTTTCCCAGTCCCTGCCAATGAAAAACACCCCCACAGCCTAATGTTGCCACTACAATGCTTCACTGTGGGGATAGTGTTCTCAGGGTGATGAGAGGTGTTGGGTTTGCCCCAGACATAGCGTTTTCCTTGATGGCCAAAAAGCTCAATTTCAGTCTCATCTGACCAGAGTACCTTCTTCCATATGTTTGGGGAGTCTCCCACATGCCTTTTTTCTTTAATCAATGGCTTTAATCAATGCACACAGATGGACTTTATTTAACTAATTATGTGACTTATGAAGATAATTGGTTGCACCAGATCTTATTTAAGGCATCATAGCAAAGGGGTTAATACATATGCACGTACCACTTTTCCGTTTTACATTTTTTTTCATTTCACTTTTGCAAAGCACTGTAGAATGCTATTTTACAGTACACAAATTGACAAGGCTTTCCGCACCCTTATAGGGAAGTACAATCAACAAGCACAGCACTTAGACAAATGACTGATGATTGACAGAGAAATTGATGATAAAAAGATTGTGGGGGGCTGTTTTGTTAGACTTTAGTATAGCTTTTGACATTATTGATCTGTTGGTGGAAAAACGTATATGTCATGGCTTTACACCCCCTGCTACATTGCGGATAAAGAGTTTCCTGTCTAACAGAACACAGAGGGTGTTCTTTAATGGAAGCCCCTCCAATATAATCCAGATAGAATCAGGAATTCCCCAGGGCAGCTGTATAGGCCCCTTACTTTTTTCAATCTTTACTAACAACATGCCACTATAAGTAAAGCCAGTGTGTCTATGTATGCGGATGACTAGAGACTATACACGTCAGCTACTACAGAAACTGAAATGACTGCAATACTTAACAAAGAGCTGCAGTTAGTTTCAGAATGGGTGGCAAGGAATAAATTAGTCCTAAATATTTAAAAAACTAAAAGCATTGTATTTGGGACAAATCATTCACTAAACCCTCCATCTCAACTAAATATTCTAATAAATAATGTGGAAATTGAGCAAGTTGAGGTGACTGAACTGCTTGGATTGTAAACGGTCATGGTCAAAATATATTGATACAACAGTAACTAAGATGATGAGAAGTCTGTCTATAATTAAGCACTGCTCTACCATTTTAACAGCACGATCAACAAGGCAGGTCCTACAGGCTCTAGTTTTGTCACACCTGGACAACTGTTCAGTCGTGTGGTCAGGTGCCACAAAAGAGGGACTTAGGAAAATTGCAATTGGCTCAGAACAGGGCAGCATGGGCCTCCCGGGTGGCACAGTGGTCTAAGGCACTGCATTGCAGTGCTAGCTGTGCCACCAGAGACTCTGGGTTCGAGCCCAGGCTCTGTCGCACCCGGCCGCGACCGGGAGGTCCATGGGGCGACGCACAATTGGCCTAGCGTCGTCCGGGTTAGGGAGGGTTTGGCTGGTAGGGATATCCTTGTCTCATCGCGCACTAGCGACTCCTGTGGCGGGCCGGACGCAGTGCACGCTAACTAGGTCGCCAGGTGCACGGTGTTTCCTCCGATACATTGGTGCGGTTGAATGCGTGCTGTGTTAAGAAGCAGTGCTTGGTTGGGTTGTGTTTCGGAGGCATGACTTTCGACCTTTGTCTCTCCCGAACCCGTACGGGAGTTGTAGCGATGAGACAAGATAGTAACTACTAACAATTGGATACCACAAAGTTGGGGAGAAAAATGGGGTAAAAAAAAGAACAGGGCTGCACAGCCTTTGGATGTACAATAACATTAATAATATGCATGTTAATCTCTCCTGGCTCAAAGTAGAGGAGAGATTGACTTCATCACTACTTGTATTTCTGAGAGGTATTGACTTGTTGGAAGCACAGAGCTGTCTGTTTAAATGACTAGCACACAGCTCAGACACCCATGCATACCCTACAAGACATGCCACCTGAGGTCTCTTCTATGGGAGGCGCACAGTACTACATAGAGCTATGACTACATGGAACTCTATTCCACATCAGGTAACTGATGCAAGCAGTGGAATCAGATTTTTAAAAACAGATTAAAAGAAACTTTATGGAACAGCGGGGTCTGTGAAGCAACACAAACATCGGCGCAATTTTAACATTTAATCATAGTAAAAATACTGTCTTAGGTCAGTTAGGATCATCACTGTATTTAAGAATGTGAAATGTCAGAATAATAGAAGAGAAAATGATTTATTTAGCTTTTATTTCTTTCATCACATTCCCAGTGGGCCAGAAGTTTACATACACTCAATTAGTATTTGGTAGCATTGCCTTTAAATTGTTTAATTTGGGTCAAACATTTTGGGTAGCCTTCCACAAGCATCCCACACTAAGTTGGATGAATTTTGGCTCATTCCTCATGACAGAGCTGATGTAACTGAGTCAGGTTTGGAGGCCTCCTTGCTTACACACGCTTTTTCATTTCTGCCCACACATTTTCTATTGGATTGAGGTCAGGGCTTTCTGATGGCCACTCCAATACCTTGACTTTGATTTCCTTAAGCAATTTTGCCACAACTTTGGCAGTATGCTTAGGGCCATTGTTCATTTGGAAGACACATTTGCGACCAAGCTTTAACTTCCTGACTGATGTCTTGAAATGTTGCATCAATATATCCACATAATTTCCCTACCTCATGATGCCATCTATTTTGTGATGTGCATCAGTCCTTCCTGCAGCAAAGCACCCCCACAACATGACGCTGCCACCCCCGTGCTTCACGGTTGCGATGGGGTTCTTTGGCTTGCAAGCCTCCCCCTTTTTCCTCCAAACATAACGATGGTCATTATGACAAAACAGTTCTATTTTTGTTTCATCAGAGGACATTTCTCCAAAAAGTACGATCTTTTTCCCCATGTGCAGTTGCAAACGGCAGTCTGGATTTTTTTAATGGCGGTTTTGTAGCTGTGGCTTCTTCCTTGCTGAGCAGCCTTTCAGGTTATGTCGATATAGGACTCATTTTACTGTGGATATAGATACTTTTGTAACCGTTTCCTCCATTATCTTCACAGGGTCCTTTGTTGTTGTTCTGGGATTGATTTGCACTTTTCGCACCAAAGTACGTTCATCTCCATGAGATAGAACGTGTCTCCTTCATGAGTGGTATGACGCTGTGTGGTCCCATGGTGTTTGTACTTGCATACTATTGTTTGTACAGATGAACATGGTACCTTCTAAGTATTTGGACATTTCTCCCAAGGATGAAGCAGAGTTGTGGAGGTCTACAATTTTTTTCTGAGGTCTTGCCTGATTTCTTTTGATTTTCCCATGATGTCAAGCAAAGGCGAACTGAGTTTGAAGTTAGGCCTTGAAATACATCCACAGGTACACCTCCAATTGACTCAAATTATGTCAATTAGCCTATCAGAAGCTTCTAAAGCCATGACATCATTATCTGGAATTTTCCAAGCTGTTTAAAGGCACAGTAAACTTAGTGTATGTAAACTTTTGAACCACTGAAATAGTGATACAGTGCATTATAAGTGAAATAATCTGTCTGTAAATAATTTTTGGAAAAATGACTTAAGTAGATGTAGAAAGTAAAAAGTAGATGTCCTAACCAATTTGCCAAAACTATAGTTTGTTAACAAGAAATTTGTGGAGTGGTTACAAGTTTTAATGACTCCAACCTAAGTGTATGTAAACCTCCGACTTCAACTGTACATCGAAATGTTGTTAATACACAAAGTAAGCAAAAAAACGTATCTAATTTGCATATTCATAATGAGTATGCAGCGAAATTGGCACAACAAAACACATTTTTATGTGAAAATATGAGATTGTTCAGCAAATTGGCCAAAGAATTGCCACAACTGTCTGACAGAAGCCTGATTTTTTTTCCGGTAAGGGTTAGCATTCCCACACATGCCCCTCCGAGCAGGGTGTATGATGAAATGAGAGCAGGCGTGTGATAGTTTGTGATAATTTTATTCCATTTAAATTTTTATTCTTCATTTTTTAAACTTATTTGTATTCTTATTGGTGTCACATAGTTGAGAGGTTTAAGTAAGCATTTCATTGCACTGGGTATATATATATATAATATATAATATATATTTCATTGCACCATGTGTATATGAAAAATAAACTTGATTCTATTTTGGATCCTATTTTTATATTAATGAAGAGAGAATGACGGAAGGTACACATGAGAGGACACAACCGGGGATTGGTGCCATGGAGGGATGGTTAAAATATGTTGGCTGGTTCTATGGGCTGTAGAGAAACTACAGGGGAGTTCTCTTACTACTAACTTAAGAGCACTGTCTGCATACCTGTCAATAACACTTAAGCAATTCATGTTTTCAATAGGTCTAACTTGATAAAAATATATCTCAATTGGGCTAACCTGAATAGAAATTGATAGGTTTGAAGCAGTTGGATAGATTTACTTAAAATCTACAGGTATTTTTGTATCTCTGCAGAGGGCTCTGGCCATACTGGTTAACATTACATTATTTCTCTCAGGGCATGCTGTTGTGTCCTACTGTACCTCTCCAGATCCTCTGCATCTGCCCGGTTCTGCCTTCCCGATACCAAACTTTGACTTCAGAGAGCGGGAGCGGGCAATAACCATCTCCACCGCAATCAGCTGGCTGATCACATCCTGTTGGAGACAAATACAGTCACTTAGCACTGGGGTGGGTGGTAGGGGTTTGGGGTGCAGGATTGGAAAGGCATATCAACTTCAGGTGGACAGATCTTTGCCACTCATCTCCAGTTTCTTGTAGTCTGGGCTGGGGTGGCGCAGCAGCTTACCGGCATGAGAGGTGGCCAGTTGGAAGGCCTTTCTTGCAGATAGGATGTCCTCTTCGGACTCTGGACAGGATGGAGAGAATGAGAGAATGAGAGAGAGTGACCGAAAAAGAGAGAGGAAGATGGACATGGGGAAAGAGGGAGAGAGAGAGGGAGAGAGATATTCAGCAGCTGTCACCCACCCTCCTCCTTTTCCTTGAGGATGGCAGCGTGGAGGATGCAAGGCAGGGGATGGCAGGTCAGGTCTGCTGGCTTCTGTTATGCCAAGTAGTGCAGCACCTAGGGGAGAGGAGGAATATAGAAAACAAACACTCTCTCGCTTACAGCCATTATGATTGCAGAGGTTGTCAGGGCAAGGTACTTGACATTTCAAAAGGCATTGCTCTTTTATGTAACTGGTTCATCCGCTTCTTTTGACGTATAGAGGCTGCCTGCCATATAAATGCAACTGACCCATTGCTAAGCCCAGCTCCATAATTACGGACAACTAATCGCAGCTCTTGAATGGATAGCAACTGTCATCGAGTCCAACACCTCGGACAAGCTCACGTTTGAAACACATCGAAGGCATTACAAAAATGAAGAGTTTTCATCCAAAAACAAATAGTTTGAATGGCTAAATAATTGAACAGTGCAACAGGGGTACTTCCTGCTGTTGTTTAAAATGCAGAGCCTATACTTTTGTTATATTGTTTGCTAGCTCTTGACCACCTAACGTTGCTAATGCTAGCTAGCCAGTTAATATAACTAGCTTTTTCAAAATATTAGCTAGCTAGCAATTTTGTCATGTTATGAATACAACTCTAGTCTGCTGTCAACCTCAGAATACGATTTCAGAGCACTAGTTAGATCCAAAAGTGGTTAGTAACTTTGGCTGCATGCTGACAGTGCATTCAGAGCCATCCAGTGGCTAGCCACACTTTAACCTTCATTTTACCAGGTTCCCGTGAAGCAATTGTAATGACAATGTTGTGTCTTTGGCTATGCCGGATTAAGTGACATGACATGCTATTCTATAAAATCATTTCTCTGTAATTAATATTACCTGATTGAGCTAATCATGTAAATGTAATTAAATAGAAAGTCGGGGCAACACAAAATAATATTTATAGAGCAGTTATCTTCCGAATAAACTCTTAAAGACCTAGTAATATTTTACATAAATAGCAGTCAATATTAATCATCACCTTATTATTTCAGTTTCATCTGAAAGTTGTATATTCTTGGATATCTTCACAAACCCTGGCTAACAAGTTGAATCAGCAATACAAAATTGGGTTTAATTATTTATTTACTAAATACCTAACTAATCACACAGAATTACATATACACAGAATGAATCATACCTTGATTACAAAAGGAAAACGTCCCTAGCGGGCGGAACAGATATGACAAAGAAAAGGGGGCTGGGTTTGAGTGAAAGAGCTGGAAGACTTGAGGAACAAAGGAAGAAGCGAAGTCTCCATCGTAAATACAGTATCTTATGCATTCTAAATTACCGCCCATTTGGAAAATGAAAATGCAATAAATATTTACTCTGAGCTGCGTTTCAGTAGGTTGGTGGTAGATGGAAGGCCTTTGAAGAATGTATCTGCTGGTAAATTGGATACGTTGTAGTAACGTTGTTGTGTGGTAGACGGGATACTCTGTCTGTTCTTTCCTAGCCCACGTTTGCAGCTGCTGTTGCTAACTCAACGGCTAGGAGGTATCACTTCTGCAGTGAATAAGAGTTCAAAGTTCATACCATTCGCAACCAAAGCTCACGCTGAGGTTGGCTTCATTCTGTAGTTATTATCTGAACCATTCTGACATCGGTCTGTCGTCCTCACATCCTCGGAACAGCAGGTTACATTTTCGTCAAAGCTTTATATAGTGGAGTGAGAAGGGTGTGTTTGAAAAGTTTTATAACCCATGTCTCTTCTAACCTTATGAAAACCCAAATCTCTCATTTGGAAGCTAAAATTACATTTAATCTTTTCACCAATAATTTTATATTCAAACATTTATATTGAACAACAATTCCATGTGAATCCGATAACTACAATGTGCAGATTTTCCACTGTAGAGTTTATGGGGGGAGAGTTATTTATGACTGTCATAAACCTACCCCCAGGCCAACGGCATGACAACAGTCCATTATAACATACCAGAGCATCTCACTTTTTACCTAAATCTCATTGAAATTATACAATTGAACTACGACGTTGTCTTGTCACCAGTCTGAAGTTTAGCCGTATCTAATGTCGTACAGTTATAATTAGGAGCTTTTATTATCTCTTTTAACAAACCTTGTTTATTTTTGTACTTTGTACTATTTTTGTAATTCATTCCAAACTAAGTCGGTGCACCTGGAGTTTACCCAAAAGAGCCGGCTGGCTGGCGGCAGACGGATGAAGGACGCAGTGCTATAGGCTTGATGATGACCGACCTTCCAAGGCCCAGCAAGGTTCCCCTGAACTCAGTTTAAACTCTCAGCGAGGGTACCCGTGGCAGGGAGGGGTGGGACACCTGTGTGTGTGTGTGTGTGTCTCTCATAGCAGGGACACCTTGTGTTCTGACCTACTTCTACCAGCGCTGCGTGGTGATTGGCTGAAACAGGGACAAACAGGCAGAGTGTGTAGTGAACCTGGGAGGGGTCAGTTCTCTGAGCTGGCAGCCCTGAGCTTCAGGACAGGCGGAGCTGACATTCACTGAGTCTCAGTCGAGCAGCTCAAAATGGAAAAGTATTACCTGTCACAGTCAGAAGCCTTTTTCACCTAGTGACATAAAAAGATGATTGCCCCTAAAAAACAACAAATCCCTTTGAAAAAATGGCTGTGGCATCAATATGAGTCAGAAACATTTATTCTAGTGTAAAAATATGTACTACAAAGTCAGTCAGTTTTGTCTAAAACGGAATTTGTAACCTGAGTGCATCACAATGAGTACATGAAGGTTGGAAACTGTGCCTATTAACACGTGGTGGCACTGAGCTTTCTGGGAAAAGACTGGGTGAGTTCGCTTTGCATGGCCCAGTGATAGTCTAGTATCATAGCAGCATAGCCAATGATACGGTGACGTAACTAGTTAAATACATAGACACACCCAAGAAACACCCACATCAAACCACACCCCCAAGACAACCCTTGTTTGCCTTCTGTCATGGCCGCTAGCATTTCTTAATGAGCTTTGATGGAAAAACAAGGCCAAATCAGGAAGTGCAGTTGACGTTTAAATCATAGTCAGTGATTGACAATGCACAATGGCTTTGGATAGAAGCTGCCCTTAGGCACAGCTCATCCTACCCAAACCCTAACCTTGGGGGAAATCCAAACTGAACTTATCCTACCCAAACCCTAACCTTGGGGGGGGAAATCCAAATCGAACTTATCCTACCCAAACCCTAACCTTGGGGGAAAAATCCAAACTGAACTTATTCTACCCAAACCCTAACCTTGGGGGAATCCAAACTGAACTTATCCTACCCAAACCCTAACTTTGGGGGAAAACCCAAACTGAACTTATCCTACCCAAACCCTAACCTTGGGGGAAATCCAAACTGAACTTATCCTACCCAAACCCTAACCTTGGGGGGGAAAAAATCCAAATCGAACTTATCCTACCCAAACCCTAACCTTGGGGGAATCCAAACTGAACTTATCCTACCCAAACCCTAACTTTGGGGGGGAAAAATCCAAACTGAACTTATCCTACCCAAACCCTAACCTTGGGGGATCCAGACTGAACTCATCCTACCCAAATTCTACTGCCTGTCAACTCAAAGTGAATTCCTCCGCTGCTCTAAGTTCACTACATACTTCCGTCTGAGACTGCAATCGTTGAAGTTATTTGTGGTGATGTCAAAATGAGGGGTGTTGTACAAAACAAATTCATCAGCAATTGGATCATCTCTAACCAATCAAAGTATCAAAACCAATGACAAATGTCAAAACGCCGCTTTACCCACGTGTGTTCTGGCTCTGGTCCAACCCATCGGTTTCTGGGACCAATCAAAACGGTTAGAATGTGTTTGTATTCTTGAAATCGCCAGGGAGGTACTCAAATCCAGACTCATTGCAGAGAAAACTAACATCAGTGGGCATGGCATAGTGTTTGGCCGGAGCAAGGAGTTTGGGTAGCCAGGCAACAAATCCTAACCTTGGGGGGAAAACCCCAAACTAAGCTTTACCTCCCCAAACACAGCTTGTCATCCCCAAATCCTAACCTTCATTGGAAATATCGCAAACTCAGTTTATCCTCCCCAAATCCTTGGTGGGAAAAACACCAAACTGAACTCAAGTTAATATTGAGGGGCAACTTCATCCAAATCAAATCAAAATAATTTATATAGCCCTTCGTACATCAGCTGATATCTCAAAGTGCTGTACAGAAACCCAGCCTAAAACCGCAAACAGTAAGCAATGCAGGTGTAGAAGCACGGTGGCTAGGAAAAACTCCCTAGAAAGGCCAAAACCTACGAAGAAACCAAGAGAGGAACCAGGCTATGAGGGGTGGCCAGTCCTCTTCTGGCTATGCCAGGTAGAGATTATAACAGAACATGGCCAAGTTGTTCAAATGTTCATAAATGACCAGCATGGTCAAATAATAATATTCACAGTAGTTGTTGAGGGTGCAGCAAGTCAGCACCTCAGGAGTAAATGTCAGTTGGCTTTTCATAGCCGATCATTAAGAGTATCTCTACCACTCCTGCTGTCTCTAGAGAGTTGAAAACAGCAGGTCTGGGACAGGTAGCACATCCGGTGAACAGGTCAGGATTCCATAGCCACAGGCAGAACAGTTGAAACTGGAGCAGCAGCACGGCCAGGTGGACTCGGGACAGCAAGGAGTCATCATGCCAGGTAGTCCTGAGGCATTGTCCTTGGGCTCAGGTCCTCAGAGAGAGAGAAAGAAAGAGAGAATTAGAGAATTAGAGAGAGCATTCACACAGGACACCGAATAGGACAGGAGAAGTACTCCAGATATAACAAACTGACCCTAGCCCCCCAACACATAAACTACTGCAGCATAAATACTGGAGGCTGAGACAGGAGGGGTCAGGAGACACTGTGGCCCCATCCGATGATACCCCCGGACAGGGCCAAACAGGAAGGATATAACCCCACCCACTTTGCCAAAGCACAGCAGACCCCACACCCCTAGAGGGATATCTTCAACCACCAACTTACCATCCTGAGACAAGGACAAGTATAGCCCACAAAGATCTCCGCCACAGCACAACCCAAGGGGGGAGGGGGGTGCCAACCCAGACAGGAAGATCACATCAGTGACTCAACCCACTCAAGTGACGCACCCCTCCTAGGGACGGTATGAAAGAGCCCCAGTAAGCCAGTGACTCAGCCCTTGTAATAGGGTTAGAGGCAGAGAATCCCAGTGGAAAGAGGGGAAGGGGCCAGGCAGAGACAGCAAGGGAGGTTCGTTGCTCCAGAGCCTTTACATTCACCTTCACACTCCTGGGCCAGACTATACTCAATCATATGGCCCACTGAAGAGATGAGTAAACAGTAAAGACTTAAAGGTTGAGACAGAGTCTTTATTTATTTATATTTATTTTACCTTTATTTAACTAGGCAAGTCAGTTAAGAACAAATTCTTATTTTCAATGACGGCCTAGGAACAGTGGGTTAACTGCCTGTTCATTATGTTTTCAAATGACATCCCCAAGAGGTAAAATATATAGTGAATCCTACTTCTGTTCGGTGCTCATCGATGCCTACCTTCTCAGCCTACTAGACAATGCTTTCTCTGTTCATTAAGTAACAATGGACAATACTATTCTAAATGCTCCTATGTCCATACATTCTCAGCTTCCTTGGTGTTGTCAAACAGGCGAGCAGGGGTGGTCTGCGAGCAGGGGTGGTCTTGGATGTGGCCCACGCCTCCATCCACATGTTCCCCGGGATCTTCATCCTGGCACTCAGGTCACCCCTGAGTGTCCCTGCTCTCGTCCACCACCTCCTCCTCAAAGTAGTCCCTGGGGGAGTACCACCGCACAAAGTCTCATCCAGGGTACAGCCCGGATTCGCTGCCTGACACAGAATCAGACACAAGCAGGCATGTCAATGTTTCATTATGTTTCTGAGCTCTACACAGTCAATCAGTGCCTTCAGAAAGTATTCATACCCCTAGACGTATTCCATATTTTTGTTGGGTTACAGCCTAAATTCAAAATGGATTAAATATTTGTTTTATTCTTACCCATCTACACACAATAACCATAATGACAAAGTGAAAACATGTTTTTTGAAATGTAATGCACATTTACTGAAAATGAAATCCAGAAACATCTCATTTATATAAGTTTTCACACCCCAGAGTCACTACTTTGTAGAATAACCTTTGGCAGCGATTACAGCTGTCAGTCTTACTGGGTAAGTCTCTAAGAGCTTTGGATTGTGCAACAGTTGCCCATTATATTCTTCACAATTCTTCAAGCTCTGTCAAATTGGTGGTTGATCATTGCTAGACAACCAATTCTTAGGTCTTGCCTTAGATTTTTAAGTAGATTTAAGTCAAAACTGTAACTCGGCCACTCAGTAACATTCACTGTGTTCTTGGTAAGCAAATACAGTGTAGATTTGGACTTGTGTTTTAGGTTATTGTCCTGCTGAAAGGTTAATTCATCTCTGTGTCTGATGAAAAAGCAGACAACCAGGTTTTTATCCTGAAAAACTCTCTAGTCCTTAACGATTACAAGCATACCCATAACATGATTCAGCCACCACTATGCTTGAAAATATGGAAAGTGGTACTCCGTAATGTGTTTTAATGCCCATGCAACTTACATGACTTTTTAGGATACTTATTGAGTCAAGACATTTCCGGTTTTTATTTTGTATTAGTTTGTCAAAAATTCTAAAAACATAATTCCACTTTGGCATTATGGGGAATTGTGTGTAGGCCAGTGATACAAAATCTCAACTTAATCCATTTTAAAATCAGACTGTAACACAACAAAATGTGGAACAAGTCAAGCGGTGTGAATCCTTTCTGAAGTCACTATAAGTTTGGTACAGAGGAGACCACTCAATCTCAGTGAAGCAACAGTAGATGGATTGATGACAATGAGGCTAAAGCATGAATAACTGAGACAGGAGCTCTCCTCAGTAGCCTGGGGGCCCAGGACAGGACAAACAGAGACACAGACAGACAGGAGCTCTCCTCAGTAGCCTGGGGGCCCAGGACAGGACAAACAGAGACACAGACAGACAGGAGGCTTCTCCTCTCCTGCTGTCCCCCTGCGGAAGAAGTGAGTGCCTGTGTTTGTGTGTGCAAGTGACGCATGTGTGTTTGTATACATGTGTCCGCGTGTGTGTGCACAACACACTGAGTTGAGGAGGGGGCTGGTATGTGCTGCATGGCTGTCATATTACCCACCATTCATCAGCGGTCCATCCTCCCTGCTCTGCACCGGCAGGGACTGGGATAATTAAAGCTAAAATGCCAGATTATGCTTGGCTAAGCACAATTGCACACAGAGCCGGTTGGCCCCGGCCCCGAGACAGCTCACACTAAATTTAGAGGCCATTCTAACTCAACTAATCGCTATACCTGAGTACACAACATTCTTCTTCCTCTAGTTTATCACCTCGCTCCCTCCCTCCCTCTCTTGTCAGCTGTTGTTGGAGCTCAGAGAGGACAGAAGAAGAAGAGGTTGAGAAGAACATACTCCAAAGTAGAGCATTTAGTGGGCCAGTTAAAAACAGACCGGGGTAATGCGACAAAAAGTTGCGACTGTGCCCCTCCAACGGAACACTATTTGTCAGCGTTTGTTACCGTTGGGAACAAAGGGGGTGGAGCCGCAAGTCCCATCAGAGACGTTTAAAGATGGTGACCTGATGTTCCGAACCTCATGGGTCCAACAGCAAGTTAGCAGGTGAGGCTGAATGCTACTCAGCAGAAAAATGTGGTATGGTGACAACAGAGATGAATTCAGCTTGTTTTGGCCTGTTTCTATAACTTTAAGGGAGCTATTAAATGTAACTTGGCTAAATTAATTCAAGATGCATACATAGTGGGATTGTAAAGAGCTGTTTTGTAGATTTGTCCTCATGACAAAGGAAGGAAATTGACTTTAATCTTCAAAAGCATTTTCAGTACCAGTCAAAAGTTTGGACACACCTACTCATTCAAGGGTTTAGTGAATAGTGAAGACATCAAAACTATGAAATAACACATATGGAATCATGTAGTAACCAAAAAAAGTGTTAAACAAATCAAAAAATATTTTATGAGTAGGCACCCTTTGCCTTGATGATAGATTTGCACACTCTTGGCATTCTCTCAACAAACTTCATGAAGAATGCTTTCCCAACCGTCTTGAAGGAGTTCCCACATATATTGAGAACTTGTTGGCTGGTTTTCCTTCACTATGCGGTCCAACTAATCCCAAACAATCTCAATTGGGTTGAGGTGTGCTGATTATGGAGGCCAGGTTATCCGATGCAGCACTCCATCACTTTCCTTCTTGATCAAATAGCCTTTACATAAAACAATTTATAGTCTCACTAAGCATTTATAGTCTCACTAATCACAAACCAGATGGGATGGTGTATCGCTGCAGAATGCTATGGTAGCCATGCTGGTTAAGTGTCACCAGCAAAGCACCCCCACACCATCACACCTCCAACTCCATGCTTCACGGTGCAAAGGGTAACCACACATGCGTAGATAATTCGTTCACCTACTCTGCGTCTCACAAAGACACAGCGGTTGGAACCAAAAATCTAAAATTCGGGCTCATCAGACCAAAGGACAGATTTCCACCAGTCTAATGTTCATAGCTTGTGTTTCTTGGCCCAAGCAAGTATCTTCTTCTTATTGGTGTCCTTTAGTAGTGGTTTCTCTGCAGCAATTTGACCATGAATGCCTGATTCACGCAGTCTCCTCTGAACAGTTGATGTTGAGATGTGTCTGTTACTTGAATACTGTGAAGCATTTATTTGCGCTGCAATTTCTGAGGCTGGTAACTTTAATGAACTTATCCTCTGCAGCAGAGGTAACTCTGGGTCTACCTTTCCTGTGGCGGTCCTCATGAGCCAGTTTCATCATAGCGCTTGGTGGTTTTTGCACATGAAGAAACGTTCAACGTTCTTAATTTTCCGCATCGACTGACCTTCATGTCTTAAATAAATGATGGACTGTCATTTCTCTTTGCTTATTTGCTATGTTCTTGACATAATATGGACTTGGTCTTTTACCAAATAGGACAATATTCTGTATAACACCTCTATCTTGTCACAACATAACTGATTGGCTCAAATGCATGAAGGAAAGAAATTCCACAAATTAACTTTTAACAAGGCACACCTGAAATGCATTCGAGGTGAATACCTCATGAAACTGGTTGAGAGAATGCCAAGAGTATGCAAACCTGTCATCAAGGCAAAGCGTGGCTACTTTGAAGAATCTCAAATATATTTGGATTTGTTTCTCACTTTTTTGGTTACTACATGATTCCATATGTGTCATTTTATAGTTTTGATGTCTTCACTATTATTCTACAATGTAGAAAATAGTAAAAAATTAAGAAAAACCCTTGAATGAGTAGGTGTTTACATTTTTTACTGGTACTGTATGTGTTGAGTTTTCTAGGTCCCGTGTGGCTCAGTTGATAGAGTATGGTGCTTGCAATGCCTTCGATTCCCACGGGGTACCAGTATGAAAAAGTACCTAAATGTATACACTCACTAATGCAAGTCGCCCTGGATAAGAGTGTCTAGTAAATTGTAAGATGTATTAATCCTAATACTGTTACTGACATAACATCAACCACTATTATTCAACACTATGGAGGCTTCACATGGAGATACTTCCAAAATGAAATTATTTTAAGTGCATTTAGTACTAAAACAGACATCGCTACAGTACATCAGCTAAATAAGACACACCCAACATAATATCTAATACGAAGCATTTCATTGATATTGATAACACAATTAGCATGCTCTCCACTGTGCCACTGTGAGAGATGAGGGAGATTGTGAGAATCTAATCAAACGCCCCCCCGAGTCTGACACACTGACTGACCGAGAGGTCTGAGACCACTAATAGGCTCCTGTGCCACTCACCCAGTCTGGGTGGCAGTGAGTGTGTGTGTTTGTGTGCCTCTCTGTGTGTGTGTGTGTGTGTGTATGTGTGTGTGTGTGTGTGTGTGTGTCTGTGTGTGTGTGTGTGTGTGTGTGTGTGTGTGTGTGTGTGTGTGTGTGTGTGTGTGTGTGTGTGTGTGTGTGTGTGTGTGTGTGTGTGTGTGTGTGTGTGTGTGTGTGTGTGTGTGTGTGTGCCAGCGTTAATGTCAGGGTGTGTACTCTATTGTCGGTCTAGTTGTCAGTGTGGGTGTGTGAGGAGTTGTCTAGTTGTCAGGGTGTGGGTGTGTGAGTGTCCTCACCTTAAAAGACTCCATGTCTGAGAGCAGACAGGCACTCTGCATGCGAGCGCGGAGGTGGGCACCCTCGGCTGACGTGCCCAGTTTGGCCAACACCTCCGACTGCTCCTCCAGCAGGTCCTCTGTCATGGCTCCCATGGAGTGGGAACGAGAACAGTCAGAGTTTCAGTGTGTTTTAGGGGGTTAAGTGTATGTATGAAGTAGCATGGGTGTGTGTGTGTGTGTGTGTGTGTTGCTTTTCAAGACACGGAAGCCGGAAACCAACCCTAAACATTTGACTATATGTACCAGGAAATACAACACAGTACTTATTAGTGTGTGAGTATGACACTAGGTTTGGCCCTGTCAGTTACTCTGAGCAGGACAGAGGACAGACTGACAGCTTGTCAGATTCATTAGGGTGCTGTGGAACACTGAAACACCTGAGGCACCTACAACCCTCTGCCAGAACACCCACAACCCCCTACCAAACCCCCATCAGCCCTGGCTAATGAACACTGCTTCTGTCTGGTAGAGCCATGTCCACAGTCCACAGTCCTGTCTAGTCTCCATGTTCCTAAAGGGCAACTGAACACTGCACAATGTTCTCTAAAGTCTGTCTCGGTTTCACAACTGGTAAGGCAAGTCATGATCACAGCCACTCAGGTTCATAAATCAAATGGTTATTTGAATTAACACAAAATACTGACTGTAGAGGGGGTCGGCCGAACTTGCTTGATGAGTTCCCTTGTTCTTGTGAGTCACACAGAAAACACAGGTTCAATCCCCAGAGAGTTATGTACAAGATTGTTCAGATAAAGCTGCTATTTCATAGAGAATAAAAAGGAATTCTGATTCTGCACCCTGGCCAGGTCCTACTAATCACCCAAAACAGGCACCCAAAAAAATGACAAACAAAAAAAATCTAAGTACCAAAAACAACCACAAACACGTACACCCAAACAACAAAAGCATCTAAAACAGTGGCCAAAAACAACCAGACCGCAGATTTTTCACACAGTCGGCCTGGGGATTTGAACCAGCAACCTTTAATTTACTGACCCAACCGCTAGGCTACCAGGCACCCCACTATTATCACATTGTGATTCTTTGTGGTTGTTTTGGGGTACTTTTGGGTTGTTTCGGGTACCTGATTGTGGTTGTTTTGGGTACTTTTGGGTTGTTTCGGGTACCTGTTTGTGGTTGTTTTGGGTACTTTTGGGTTGTTTTGGGTACCTGTTTATGGTTGTTTCGGGTACTTTTGGGTTGTTTCGGGTACCTGTTTGTGGTTGTTTTGGGTACTTTTGGGTTGTTTTGGGTACCTGTTTGTGGTTGTTTTGGGGTACTTTTGGGTTGTTTTGGGTACCTGTTTGTGGTTGTTTTGGGTACCTGTTTGTGGTTGTTTTGGGTACCTGTTTGGTTGTTTTGCGTACCTGTTCGTTGTTGTTTTGGGTACTTTTGGGTTGTTTTGGGTACCTGTTCGTGGTTGTTTTGGGTACCTGTTCGTGGTTGTTCTGGGTACCTGTTTGTGGTTGTTTTGGGGTACTTTTGGATTGTTTTGGGTACCTGTTTGGTTGTTTTGGGTACCTGTTCGTGGTTGTTTTGGGTACCTGTTCGTGGTTGTTTTGGGTTACTTTTGGATTGTTTTGGGTACCTGTTTGGTTGTTTTGGGTACCTGTTTGTGGTTGTTTTGGGGTACTTTTGGATTGTTTTGGGTACCTGTTTGGTTGTTTTGGGAACCTGTTCGTGGTTGTTTTGGGTACCTGTTCGTGGTTGTTTTGGGTACCTGTTCGTGGTTGTTTTGGGTACCTGTTTGTGGTTGTTTTGGGTACCTGTTCGTTGTTGTTTTGGGTACTTGTTCGTGGTTGTTTTGAAAATTACAGGCCTCTCTCATCTTTTTAAGTGGGAGAACTTGCACAATTGATGGCTAACTAAATATTTTTTGGCCCACTGTACATACATACAGTACCAGTCAAAAAATTTGGACACACCTACTCATTAAAGGGTTTCTTTATTTGTACTATTTTCTACATTGTAGAATAATAGTGAATACATCAAAACTATGAAATAACACATATGGAATCATATAGTAAAGCTTTTTCATTATTTGTCTTCTCTTGCTCTGATATAAACTAGACTGTTTTTCAGGACTTCGAGCTTGGCTTAGTTTGATGAAATCATTCATATTATACCTGTGTTTTGAAGGGATAGTTCACCCAACAACCGTATTCCCTATTTAGTGCACTACTTTTGACCAGAGCCCTATGTGCCCTGGTGAAATGTGTGCAATGTATACGGTCATCCTGACCAACTGGCCCTCCAAATATACCTCCGCTGTCTTCAACCAGGATCTCAGCGATCACTGCCTCATCGCCTGTATCCGCCACGGAGCCGCAGTCAAACGACCACCCCTCATCACTGTCAAACGCTCCCTAAAACACTTCTGTGAGCAGGCCTTTCTAATCGACCTGGCCCGTGTATCCTGGAAGGACATTGACCTCATCCCGTCAGTTGAGGATGCCTGGTCATTCTTTAAAAGTAACTTCCTCACCATTTTGGATAAGCATGCTCCGTTCAAAAATGCAGAACCAAGAACAGATACAGCCCTTGGTTCACTCCAGACCTGACTGCCCTCGACCAGCACAAAAACATCCTGTGGCGGACTGCAATAGCATCGAATAGCCCCGTGATATGCAACTGTTCAGGGAAGTCAGGAACCAATACACGCAGTCAGTCAGGAAAGCTAAGGCCAGCTTCTTCAGGCAAAAGTTTGCATCCTGTAGCTCCAACTCCAAAAAGTTCTGGGACACTGTGAAGTCCATGGAGAACAAGAGCACCTCCTCCCAGCTGCCCACTGCACTGAGGCTAGGAAACACGGTCTCCACCGATAAATCCATGATTATCGAAAACTTCAATAAGCACTTCTCAACGGCTGGCCATGCCTTCCGCCTGGCTACTCCAACCTCGGCCAACAGCTCCGCCCCCCGTAGTTCCTCACCCAAGCCTCTCCAGGTTCTCCTTTACCCAAATCCAGATAGCAGATGTTCTGAAAGAGCTGCAAAACCTGGACCCGTACAAATCAGCTGGGCTTGACAATCTGGACCCGCTATTTCTGAAACTATCTGCCGCCATTGTCGCAACCCCTATTACCAGCCTGTTCAACCTCTCTTTCATATCGTCTGAGATCCCCAAGGATTGAAAGCTGCCGCAGTCATCCCCCTCTTCAAAGGAGGAGACACCCTGGACCCAAACTGCTATAGACCTATATCCATCCTGCCCTGCCTATCTAAGGTCTTCGAAAGCCAAGTCAACAAACAGGTCACTGACCATCTCGAATCCCACCGTACCTTCTCCGCTGTGCAATCTGGTTTCCGAGCCGGTCACGGGTGCACCTCAGCCACACTCAAGGTACTAAATGATATCATAACCGCCATCGATAAAAGACAGTACTGTGCAGCCGTCTTCATCGACCTCGCCAAGGCTTTCGACTCTGTCAATCACCAAATTCTTATCGGCAGACTCAACAGCCTCGGTTTTTCGGATGACTGCCTTGCCTGGTTCACCAATTACTTTGCAGACAGAGTTCAGTGTGTCAAATCAGAGGGCATGCTGTCCGGTCCTCTGGCAGTCTCTATGGGGGTGCCACAGGGTTCAATTCTCGGGCCGACTCTTTTCTCTGTATATATCAATGATGTTGCTCTTGCTGCGGGCGATTCCCTGATCCACCTCTACGCAGACGACACCATTCTATATACTTTCGGCCCGTCATTGGACACTGTGCTATCAAACCTCCAAACGAGCTTCAATGCCATACAGCACTCCTTCCGTGGCCTCCAACTGCTCTTAAACGCGAGTAAAACCAAATGCATGCTTTTCAACCGATCGCTGCCTGCACCCGCATGCCCGACTAGCATCACCACCCTGGATGGTTCCAACCTTGAATATGTGGACATCTATAAGTACCTAGGTGTCTGGCTAGACTGCAAACTCTCCTTCCAGACTCACATCAAACATCTCCAATCAAAAATCAAATCCAGAGTCGGCTTTCTATTCCGCAACAAAGCCTCCTTCACTCACGCTGCCAAGCTTACCCTAGTAAAACTGACTATCCTACCGATCCTCGACTTCGGCGATGTCATCTACAAAATGGCTTCCAACACTCTACTCAGCAAACTGGATGCAGTCTATCACAGTGCCATCCGTTTTGTCACTAAAGCACCTTATACCACCCACCACTGCGACTTGTATGCTCTAGTCGGCTGGCCCTCACTACATATTCGTCGCCAGACCCACTGGCTCCAGGTCATTTACAAGTCCATGCTAGGTAAAGCTCCGCCTTATCTCAGTTCACTGGTCACGATGGCAACACCCATCCGTAGCACGCGCTCCAGCAGGTGTATCTCACTGATCATCCCTAAAGCCAACACCTCATTTGGCCGCCTTTCGTTCCAGTACTCTGCTGCCTGTGACTGGAACGAATTGCAAAAATCGCTGAAGTTGGAGACTTTTATCTCCTCACCAACTTCAAACATCAGCTATCCGAGCAGCTAACCGATCGCTGCAGCTGTACATAGTCTATAGGTAAATAGCTCACCCTTTTTCACCTACCTCATTCCCATACTGTTTTTATACTGTTTTTATTTATTTACTTTTCTGCTCTTTTGCACACCAATATCTCTACCTGTACATGCCCATCTGATCATTTATCACTCCAGTGTTAATCTGCAAAATTGTATTATTCGCCTACCTCCTCATGCCTTTTGCACACATTGTATATAGACTGCCCATTTTTTTCTACTGTGTTATTGACTTGCTAATTGTTTACTCCATGTGTAACTCTGTGTTGTCTGTTCACACTGCTATGCTTTATCTTGGCCAGGTCGCAGTTGCAAATGAGAACTTGTTCTCAACTAGCCTACCTGGTTAAATAAAGGTGAAATAAAAAATAAAAATAAATAAAATAGGGTGCTATTTAGTACACAGAAGAGTTTGGAGGTATAAATAGTGGAGAGGAGAGGAGCGGTGGCCAAACACTTTACCCACTGAAGACTAATTCAACTCAGGGAAGGAAGGTGAGACTGCCGAGCAGAGCAAGTGTGTGTGAGCAGTGTGGAGCAGAGCCAATCCGCCTCATTACAAATGAAGTGGCATCGCCATGAATCTAAAACACCTATCTCTGCCTGCCCCCAGTCTTCCCCTACCCTATCCCTGCTGTTTAAAAGACAGAGAGAGGGAGGAGGAGTGTGAGAGGAGAGAGGAAGATGGATAGGGAGAAAGAGAAAATGTGTTAGAGAAGGAGAGAGAGCGAGGAAATGTCTGAAAGGGACTAGAAGAAAAAGCGGAGATGGAAACAGATTCAGACAGAGACATACAGACATACAGATAATCGATAGATGGATGTAGGAAGAGAGAGAGAGAGAGACAGAAGAGGAGAGAAAGTGTCATGGAGAGGACAGACAGCAAGAGAAAGACAAAAGAGAGGAAACGTGTATTAAGGGATAGTGGGTGTGATATATGACTGATAGAGACACGTTTGGAGAAAGGTGTATGGATGAGAGGGAGAGAGACAGATGAAGAAAAGACAAGTACAAAAATCTCCACATGATACACCAGCGTGTGTGTCTGTCTGTGTGTGTGTGTGTGTGTCTGGAGACGCCCATGCCCAGCCCACCAGAGGATCAGTCTTCTTGCCCTCTACTTCCCGTGTTTGAGGGGTGCAAAATCCACTTAAATATCACTGGATTGATTGCTTTCATTTGACTCCTGTTTATGCCTGTCTTGCTCGTGCCTGTAGTTTTTTTCCCGATAACGTTACGACCGCGGAAGTCACCTGCCAAACACACCCCGGTAACGGCTGAAATGGGCTCAATTGAATACATTGTCTTTCCGTTGTATCTATAAGAACGCTAAAGCTTCGTCAGCGAATAAACGCATCGTCCCGACACTTACATCACAAGGAGAAGAAAAATGACTTTATTTTCACGCACAATTATTTTTTTGTGGAATAGAAAAAAATATAATTTAATACAGATAAAATGTTTAATAAATTAGATGAGCTGAAATGAAAGTAACTCCCGAAAATGAACACTCAGATTATAGTGATATATCTGACCTTGCAAACATTGTAAAGTATAGGTGTAATCTAGAGCCAATCGCGTTGATTTTTAACCCGAAGGTAATCTGCTATTGACACACTTGTCGAATTACTCAACAGAATGTGACAACAGTAATTAATGAGGCAGTCGAGACAGATCAGGTTAGTGCAGGTAGGCATGGACAGAGCACATTTTTGTGCCCTTTCCACCCCTTTATGTTAATCTATCCCTATATATAGTCTACCATTATATTTATGCAAATTAGGCACGTCTAATTTTCATTATTTTAATACAAAATATTTTTTACAAATACCTCATATCACTACAAAATGTATATATAATCTAAGAAAAAAAAGTGAAATCTGCTAATAAATTGAATACCCAAACTGTTATTATTTGTCTGTGCCATTAAAATGTTTTATGTGTCATAATTCAGTCAATATCTGATTCATTTTAGTTTGGAATATCTTCATCCATTGTCCAACTGTTGTTTTTATTACAATTCTGTGTGTGTGTGTGTCTGTGTGTGTGTGTGTGATGGAGATTGTGCATGGTCCAGACAGCCACCGCAGCCTCAGAGCCTGTGTGAAGCCGTCGGGGCCGTTCTAGAAGAAGTGCTGACACTCGTTTATTTTACACTCACACCCTTCATCCATATCTCCCTCACCGCTCCACACAGCACATGATCGTTCCGCTCTCTTAACTAGGCAAGGCATCCATCCTCGCCTCGCCTCGCCTTTTTCCAACATCTGCTATGTGTGTCTGTGTGTGTCCGGGGTCGTCTTTGTGTGTGTGGATAGAAACTGACTTCAGACAGCCACACTCTCCCCTCCTCAGTGACCACCTATCGCCTCGTGTTAATCATTGACGAGGGTCAGCCTCAACCCATTGCATTAATTAGCTCTACTTTTCAGCCCCATCTATAATTGATGAGGAGGAGAGGAGCTACAAATCACTCCAGGAGCTGGGCTCTGGGTTCACTCAAACAGCAGGGCGAGAGGGAGGGACGGAGGGGGGGAGACGGAGGGAGGGAGACACGGAGGAAGGGAGGAGGGACAAAGGGAGGGAGTACACAGAAGGGAAGGACGCAGGTTGGGAGGGAGGAGACACACTCACAGCATAGAGGCTAAATCAGTGGTGGTCACCACATTTGAGAAGACATTGCCTTTATAATAAGATGTATTATAGTAGCTATCTGCCCCAAAAAGCCTTTGACAATTAGAGGCTGAGCACTAATGGTTTTGTGGAGTTGATTCTGTCAGTCTCGGTGTCACGTCATGCTTCTCATTACCATACTTATTAAGATCAACCCTTTATCTGTGACTTTTAAAGATAATTAGGGGTTTTATATTACAACTATGATTTATTACAAGTCTGTGAAAAATGAAATATGCACTGTGTGCATGTACTGAATTCGTCAGGTACTGCGTTAAAGTGATTTATGGTACCACAGTAACAATGAGTTACTGGATCGTTACAATATAGTAATGAATAGATCAATGTGTTAGACTGGTGCAGATTGTACAGTAATCTACAATGGCTGGCTGTGTGTCTAAACAGTGCCATTGATAACGATATGGTAGGTATTTGAACATACACTATATATACAAAAGTATGTGGACACTCCTTCAAATTAGTGGATTCAGCTATTTCAGATGCACCCGTTGCTGACAGGTGTATAAAATCGAGCACACAGCCATGCATTCTCCATAGACAAACATTGGAAGTAGAATGGCCTTACTGAAGAGCTCAGTGCCTTTCAACGTGGCAAAGTCACAGGATTCCTTTCCAACAAGTCAGTTTGTCAAATGTCTGCCATGCTAGAGCTGTCCAGTCAACTGTAAGTGTTGTTATTGTGAAGTGGAAACGTCTAGGAGCAACAACGGCTCAGCTGCAAAGTGGTAGGCCACACAAGCTCACAGAACGGTACCGCTGAGTACTGAAGCGCATGGCACATAACATTGTCTGTTCTCAGTTGCAACACTCACTACCGAGTTCCAAACTACCTCGGGAACCAACGTCAGCACAATAACTGTTCCTTGGGAGCTTCATGAAATGGGTTTCCATGACTGAGCAGCTGCACACAAGCCTGAGATCGCCATGTACAATGCCAAGAGTCGGCTGGAGTGGTGTAAAGCTTGCCACCATTGGACTCTGGAGCAGTGGAAACGCGTTCTCTGGAGTGATGAATTACACTTCACCATCTGGCAGTCCCACGGACAAATCTGGGTTTGGCAGATGCCAGGAGAATGCTACCTGCTCCAATGCATAGTGCCAACTGTAAAGTTTGATGGAGGAGGAATAATGGTCTGGGGCTGTTTTTCATGGTTCAGGCCACGCCCCTTAGTTCCAGTGAAGGGAAATATGAACCCTACAGCATACAAGACATTATAGATGTTTCTGTGTTTCCAACTTTCTGGCAACAGGTTTTTAGTGTTTCATCATGACAACAGTTTTTTTATTTATTTAACCTTTAATTAACTAGGCAAGTCAGCTAAGAACAAATTCTTACTTACAATGATGGCCTAGGAACAGTGGGTTAACTGCCTTGTTCAGAGGCAGACGACAGAGTTTTACCTTGCCAGCTCGGGGATTCGATCTAGCAACCTTTCGGTTACTGGCCCAACGCTCTAACCACTAGGCTACCTGTGCACATGTCCCCCGTGCACAAATATCCAGGTCCACACAGAAATGGTTTGTTGCGATCAGTGTGGAAGAACTTGACTGGCCTGCACAGAGCCCTGACCTCAACCCCATCGAACACCTTTGGGATGAATTGGAACACGCCCAACATCAGTGCCCAACCTCCCTAATGCTCTTGTGGCTGAATGGAAGCAAGTCCCCGCAGCAACGTTCCAACATCTAGTAGAAAGCCTTCCCAGAAGAGTGGAAGCTGTTATAACAGCAAAGGGGGGACCAACTCCAATTTGCTTACCGCCCCAATAGGTCCATAGAGAACGCAATCGCAACCACACTGCCCTAACCCATCTGGACAAGAGGAATACCTATGTGAGAATGCTGTTCATCGACTACAGCTCAGTATTTAACACCATAGTACCCTCCAAACTCGTCATCAAGCTCGAAACCCTGGGTCTCGACCCCGCCCTGTGCAACTGGGTACTGGACTTCCTGAAGGGCCGCCCCCAGGTTGTGAGGGTAGGTAACAACATCTCCACCCCGCTGGTCCTCAACACTGGGGCCCCACAAGGGTGCGTTCTGAGCCCTCTCCTGTACTCCCTGTTCACCCACGACTGAATGGCCATGCATGCCTCCAACTCAATCATCAAGTTGCAAAAGACACTACAGTGGTAGGCTTGATTACCAACAACAACGAGACGGCCTACAGGGAGGAGGTGAAGGCCCTCGGAGTGTGGTGTCAGGGAAATAACCTCACACTTAATGTAAACAAAACAAAAGAGTTGATTGTGGACTTTAGGAAACAGCAGAGGGTGCACCCCCCTATCCACATTGACGGGACAGTAGTGGAGAGGGTAGTAAGTTTTAAGTTCCTCGGCGTACACATCACGGACAAACTGAATTGGTCCACCCACACAGACAGTGTGGTGAAGAAGGCGCAGCAGCGCCTCTTCAACCTCAGGAGACTGAAGAAATTTGGCTTGTCACCAAAAGCACTCAAACTTTTACAGATGCACAATCGAGAGCATCCTGTCGGGCTGTATCACCGCCTGGTACGGCACCTGCTCCGCCCACAACCGTAAGGCTCTCCAGAGGGTAGTGAGGTCTAAACAACGCATCACCGGGGGCAAACTACCTGCCCTCCAGGACACCTACACCACCCGATGTCACAGGAATGCTAAAAAAATAAGCAAGGACAACAACCACCCGAGCCACTGCCTGTTCACCCCGCTATCATCCAGAAGGCGAGGTCAGTACAGGTGCATCACAGCTGGGACCGAGAGACTGATAAACAGCTTCTATCTCAAGGTCATCAGACTGTTAAACAGCCACCACTAACATTGAGTGGCTGCTGCCAACATACTGACTCAACTCCAGCCACTTTAATATTGGAAAAATTGATGTAAAAATGTTATCACTAGTCACTTTAAACAATGCCACTTAATAAAATGTTTACATAGCCTACATTACTCATCTCATATGTATATACTGTACTCTATACCATCTACTGCATCTTGCCTGTGCCGTTCTGTACCATCACTCATTCATATATCTTTTTGTACATATTCTTCATCCCTTTACATTTGTGTGTATTACTTATTGGTTATTACTGCATTGTCGGAACTAGAAGCACAAGCATTTCGCTACACTCGCATTAACATCTGCTAACCATGTGTATGTGACAAATAAAATTTGATTTGATTTCATAGTTTTGATGTCTTCACTATTATTTTACAATGTAGAAAATAGTAAAAATAAAGAAAAACCCTTGAATGAGTAGGTGTGTCCACACTTTTGACTGGTACTGTACGTAATATACCCAAGTGACATGGGTGTACAGGGGTGTTGTGCTTGTATTACAGTATATACGGTAATACCTGAGAGAAAGAGATATATAGGGGTGTGCACTACATTATATAGAGTATTATAAACTGGGTGGTTCAAGCCCTGAATGCTGATTCACTGATAAGCCGTGGAATATCAGACCGTATACCACGGGTATGACAAAACATATATTTTTACTGCTTTAACTACGTTGGTTTATAATAGCAATTAGTCACCTCAGGGGGTTGTGGTATATGGCCAATATACCACGGCTAAGGGCTGTATCCAGGCACTCCGCGTTGCGTCGTGGTATATTGGCCATATACCACACCCCCCTCTGGCCTTATTGCTTAAATATACCTAAGTGACAGGGATGTACAGGGGTTCCTTGGAGTTGAGCAGGGTCAACTTCCCGTGTGGGTGGAGCCGACCCTCCGGCTTGCCCGCCTTGGCCCCGTCTTCTTTAGCTCCGCCCTTCTTGTCGTTTGTAGAGGGACCGTCCTTCACCACCTCTGTGTCGCTCAGACACTCAAAGAACTCCTCTTCGTTCTCGCTGTAGCTCCACGTGTCCCGTGACTTCCCAGGAGACACCTCTATCGCGCCCACCACCGTCGCCGCACTCTCCGGTCCCAGAGCTCCCATTCTCGAACCTGACACTTTTCTCTCCCTCTTTCTCCCTCCTTTTGCCATTTTCCTCCCGTCATCCCTCGCTCTCTTCCTCCCGGTGCAGCAGTTGAGCATTTTGGAGAAAGACACACAAGCAGCAGAGGGCAAGCTTTTGGGAGGTATGTGTGTTTTGCGCGCGTGTGTGTAATTCTACCTGGTACAACCTTATATCTTTGGCCCTTATCGAGCCATTTCTCCTCAACATGTCCCTGTGTCCCCATAATTCTCCTTATGGGCACACGGGGACAGAGAGAGAAAGGCGAGAGAGAGGGAGGGAGCAGCGGCGAGAGAGGGAGAGAGAGAGAGACTCAACAGCAACGAAAGTGAATGAGCAGCTCGAGAGAGAGAGAAGGAGGGCAGCGATGAGAGAGAGAGAGAGAGAGAGAGAAGGAGGGCAGCATGAGAGAGAGAGAGCGAGAGAGAGAGCAGTGAGAGAGAGAGAGCAGCGAGAGAGCAGCAAGAGAGAGAGTAGCAAGAGAGAGAGCAGAGAGAGAGAGAGTAAAAGGGCAACCAGTGAAGAACAAACACCATTGTAAATACAACCCATATTTATGCTTATTTATTTTATCTTGTGTCCTTTAATTATTTGTACATTGTGTATATATATATATATATATATAATATGACATTTGTAATGTCTTTACTGTTTTGAAACTGTTGTATGTGTAGTGTTTACTGTTAATTTTTGTTGTTTTTCACTTTATATATTCACTTTGTATGTTGTCTACCTCACTTGCTTTGGCAATGTTAACACATGTTTCCCATGCCAATAAAGCCCTTGAATTGAGAGAGTAGCAAGAGAGAGAGAGAGCAGAGAGAGAGAGTTGCAAGAGAGAGAGAGCAGAGAGAGAGGGAGCAGAGAGAGAGAGAAGAGAGAGAAGAGAGAGAGGAGAGAGAGAAAAGAGGGAGAGAGAGCAGCGAGAGAGGGCAGCGAGAGAAAAGAGGAAGAAGAGGAGAGCGGGATAGCAGAGAGAGAGAGAGAGCAGAGAGAGAGAGAGAGATGGAGATTGGCTGATAAGCCGTGGTATATCAGACCGTATACCACGGGTATGACAAGAGTAGCGAGAGAGAGAGGAAGCAGCGAGAGAGAGAGAGAGAGAGAGAGAGAGAGAGAGAGAGAGAGAGAGAGAGAGAGAGAGAGAGAGGGAGCAGAGAGAGAGAGAGAGAGCAGAGAGAGAGGGAGAGAGAGAGAAAGAGAGAGAGGGAGCAGAGAGAGAGAGAGCAGAGAGAGAGAGGGAGCAGCCAGAGAGCAAGAGCAGCGAGAGAGAGAGGGAGCAGCGAGAGAAAGAGAGAGAGAGAGAGAGAGAGAGAGAGAGAGAGAGAGAGAGAGAGAGAGAGAGAGAGAGAGAGAGAGAGAGCAGTAATAGAGAGAGAGGGAGAAGGAGCAGTGAGAGAGAGAGAGAGAGAGAGAGAGAGAGAGAGAGAGAGAGAGAGAGAGAGAGAGAGATAGAGAGAGAGAGAGGGAGCTTCGAGAGAGAGCCCATAAGGAGAACTAGAGGAAGAGAGCGAGGGATGACGGGAGGAAAATGGCGAAAGGAGGGAGAAAGAGGGAGAGAAAAGTGTCAGGGTCGAGAATGGGAGCTCTGGGACCGGAGAGTGCGGCGACGGTGGTGGGCGCAATAGAGGTGTCTCCTGGGAAGTCACGGGACACGTGGAGCTACAGCGAGAGCGAAGACGAGTTCTTTGAGTGTCTGAGCGACACAGAGGTGGTGAAGGACAGTCCCTCTACAGACGACAAGAAGGGCGGAGCTAAAGAGGACGGGGCCAAGGCGGGCAAGCCGGAGGGTCGGCTCCACCCACACGGGAAGTTGACCCTGCTCAACTCCAAGGAACCCCTGTACATCCCTGTCACTCAGGTATATTTAAGCAATAAGGCCAGAGGGGTGTGTGGTATATGGCCAATATACCACGACGCAATGCGGAGTGCCTGGATGCAGCCCTTAGCCGTGGTATATTGGCCATATACCACAACCCCCTGAGGTGACTAATTGCTATTATAAACCAACGTAGTCAAAGCAGTAAAAATATACGTTTTGTCATACCCGTGGTATACGGTCTGATATTCCACGGCTTATCAGCCAATCAGTATTCAGGGCTTGAACCACCCAGTTTATAATACTCTATATAATGTAGTGCACACCCCTATATATCTCTTTCGCTCAGGTATATTACCGTATATACTGTAATACAAGCACAACACCCCTGTACACCCATGTCACTTGGGTATATTACGTACAGTACCAGTCAAAAGTGTGGACACACCTACTCATTCAAGGGTTTTTCTTTATTTTTACTATTTTCTACATTGTAAAATAATAGTGAAGACATAAAAACTATGAAATCAAATCAAATTTTATTTGTCACATACACATGGTTAGCAGATGTTAATGCGAGTGTAGCGAAATGCTTGTGCTTCTAGTTCCGACAATGCAGTAATAACCAACGAGTAATCTAATCTAACAATTTCACAACAACTACCTTATACACACAAGTGTAAAGGGATGAAGAATATGTACAAAAAGATATATGAATGAGTGATGGTACAGAACGGCATAGGCAAGATGCAGTAGATGGTATAGAGTACAGTATATACATATGAGATGAGTAATGTAGGGTATGTAAACATTTTATTAAGTGGCATTGATTGAAAGGGAGCAGCGAGAGAGAGAGAGAGAGGCGAGAGAGAGAGAGAGAGAGAGAGAGAGAGAGAGAGAGAGAGAGAGAGCGAGAGAGAGAGAGCAGCAAGAGAGAGAGAGAGAGAGAGAGCAGTGAGAGAGAGAGAGAGAGAGAAGCAAGAGAGAGAGAGAGCAGCGAGAGAGAGAGCAGCAAGAGAGAGAGAGAGAGAGAGAGAGAGAGCAGCAAGAGAGAGAGAGAGAGAGAGAGAGAGAGAGAGCAGCGAGAAAGAGAGAGCAGCAAGAGAGAGAGGAGCGAGAGAGAGAGCAGCAAGAGAGAGAGAGAGAGAGAGAGAGAGAGAGCAGCAAGAGAGAGAGAGAGAGAGAGAGAGAGCAGCGAGAAAGAGAGAGCAGCAAGAGAGAGAGAGAGAGAGAGATAGAGGGGGAGCAGAGAGAAAGAGAGGGAGCAGCAATGAGAGAGAAGAGCGGGACACAGTGCTGCCTGGAAGCCTCTTCCTCTTATTAAAGTGATTGCCGTTAAAGAGGCTCTCACTGCTCTCCGCCTCGACTTTCCAGAAAGATATTACCTCTCTCTCCCTCTCACCCTCCCACTCTCCCTGTCTCTCTGGGCATCTTTATTACCACCTCCCTCCCTCCTTCCCTTTTTCTATTCTTCTCTCTTTCTCTCTCCATCCTTTCCTCCCCCAGGTGAGGAGTGGGTGGCTGAATAAGAAAAGTGTTCATGGGTCTAGCTGGGCTATCTGCAGACGTCTGGCAGGGCTGTGGGGCTAGTGCTCACTCTCTCCATCCTTCCATCTCTCCCTCTGCTCCCTGTCGACTCACTCGCTCGCTCCCTCTCCATCTCTCCCTCTGCTCCCTGTCGACTCACTCACTCCCTCATCATCATAAGACATTAGTATCCGTTGGCTGAAGCTCACCATTCTGTTCTGACGTTTTTAAATCATCCTCTCCAGGATCAATTTACACTAAATTCAGCTCTCTGAGGAGAAATGTACCAATTCTGCACTACAAGTATCTCTGCCAGACTAATATGCAAAACAAAAAAAAGAAAGATCCTGGTGTACAGTCGTGGCCAAAAGTTTTGAGAATGACACAAATATTAATTTCCACAAAGTTTGCTGCTTCAGTGTCTTTAGATATTTTTGTCAGATGTTACTGTGGAATACTGAAGTATAATTACAAGCATTTTATAAATGTCAAAGGCTTTTATTGACAATTACATGAAGTTGATGCAAAGAATCTAAATTTGCCGTGTTGACCCTTCTTTTTCAAGACCTCTGCAATCCGCCCTGACATGCTGTTGATTAACTTCTGGGCCACATCCTGACTGATAGCAGCCTATGCTTGCATAATCAATGCTTGGAGTTTGTCAGAATTTGTGGGTTTTTGTTTGTCCACCCGCCTCTTGAGGATTGACCACAAGTTCTCAATTGGATTAAGGTCTGGGGAGTTTCCTGGCCATGGACACAAAATATCGATGTTTTGTTCCTAGAGCCACTTTGTTATCACTTTTGCCTTATGGCAAGGTGCTCCATCATGCTGGAAAAGGCATTGTTCATCGCCAAACTGTTCCTGGATGGTTGTGAGAAGTTGCTCTCGGAGGATGTGTTGGTACCATTCTTTATTCATGGCTGTGTTCTTAGTGAGTGAGTCCACTCCCTTGGCTGAGAAGCAACCCCACACATGAATGGTCTCAGGATGCTTTACTCTTGGCATGACACAGGACTGATGGTAGCGCTCACCTTGTCTTCTTCGGGACAAGCTTTTTTCCGGAATCCCCAAACAATCAGAAAGAGGATTCATCAGAGAAAATTACTTTACCCCAGTCCTCAGCAGTCCAATCCCAGTACCTTTTGCAGAATATCAGTCTCTCTCTCCCTGATGTTTTTCCTGGAGAGAAGTGGCTTCTTTGCTGCCCTTCTTGACACCAGGCCATCCTCCAAAAGTCTTCACCTCACTGTGCGTGCAGATGCACTCACACTTGCCTGCTGCCATTCCTGAGCAAGCTCTGTACTGGTGGTGCCCCGATCCCGCAGCTGAATCAACTTTAGTAGACGGTCCTGGCACTTGCTGGACTTTCTTGGGCGCCCTGAAGCCTCCTTTTGTGGCAGGGCTGAAATGCAGTGGAAATGTTTTTGGGGGATTCAGTTAATTTGCATGGCAAAGAGGGCTTTGCAATTAATTGCAATTCCTCTGATCACTCTTCATAACATTCTGGAGTATATGCAAATTGTCATCATACAAACTGAGGCAGCAGACTTTGTGAAAATTAATATTTGTGTCATTCTCAAAACGTTTGGCCACAACTGTACAGGTAGCTTCTGCTATCATCATATTAATACATATTAATCCATTTTAATCCATTCTTCCTAAAAAATTAATTTCGGGAATTCAGATTGCTTTTGTGCTGGATTAATGCTTTCATGTAGCTATTATTCATGTTGGTGTGTTGGGCTTTATCAAAGACTTTGCAGAGTACTTTGCTGTTGTTGCAGGCCTTCAAGGGGGAAGAGGACATCTCTGACAAAGCCTATTTGGACTAAGTAAACAGATTTACTAATAATTATAGCGAGGTCTGTATCTATACAGTTGATAGACTGGACCCAACTGTGCACATATGGACCTCACTGCATTGATTACTGAGGTTGTTCACACAGTAAACTACAGACTATTAAAAATGTATGATCGGTTAGTTACCTGGAGTTTCTGGTGGAGGAGGAGACAGCAGCGGAGGTCTGAGGGACCACCGACCAGTCTGAATCAAAGGAGACAGCAGAGGAGGTCTGGGGGACCACCGACCAGTCTGAATCAAAGGAGACAGCAGTAGAGGAGGTCTGGGGGACCACCAACCAGTCTGAATCAGAGGAGACAGCAGTAGAGGAGGTCTGGGGGACCACCGACCAGTCTGAATCAAAGGAGACAGCAGAGGAGGTCTGGGGGACCACCGACCAGTCTGAATCAGAGGAGACAGCAGAGGAGGTCTGGGCGAACACCGACCAGTCTGAATCAGAGGAGACAGCAGTAGAGGAGGTCTGGGGGACCACCGACCAGTCTGAATCAGAGAAGGTGTGGGGGACCACCGACCAGTCTGAATCAGAGGAAGCAGGCATGATGATGATTCAGTGTACTGTCACAGTGTATATCCTAAACCTCATTATTGATGGGATTCCAGTTCAGGTTCAATCCAATGTTTTTCTATTACAGAACCCTTCAGGAATTGACTGGGTGGATGTCTGAGTAGATGTCTATTAAAATGGACAATATTCCATATGAACTTAAATGGATTTGATCCCAATCGATGCTGTGCTTGTTACTGTGTCCCATTAGGTAGCAATCAAAGGTGTTATAATCTGGGGTCTTATTCATCGGGGCACCCCGTAGCAAAAGGGAAAACAGAAAATATATAGTTTCTTACTGGACTAGTTCAATCCATTTTCTTCTGTTTGTTGCGTAATGAATAGGACCATGTTCTCACCAGAAGACTAGGTGGTCTAGAATTGGTCTTAATGATAAATCTGTTGTTGTTTCCCCTGTTGGGGAGTAATAGAAAGTGTAACAATCAATCAATCCAGCTAAAATCTGGTTCTTCTCACCCATAGACGAGGTCGTTGTTCTCCCAACGGTATCTCATCCCCAGGACAAACTTCTGCCAGAGGTGAGCCACGGCCCGGACCCCTCCATGGTAGAAGTTAACCAGACACAGAGCCAGGAGGTACGTTACACTGTTACTAGGAGCAGACTTCAGCTGGTTGTACAGGCTCTGAGGAGGGTGGGGGAGTACAATCATCACACAGTATTGCAGAAAATGACACTAATCAAATTCAGACATTTTCTTGACAATTGGAAATTGTATTTATGAGTTTAATCAGACAAGTTCAAGTATTTCTGTTTCTCCAATGGCATAACTACTGAACACAGCCCTGGAGTGCAGTGTGTCTGACACAGTGACTATTAAACACAGCTCTGGAGTGCAGTGTGACACCGTGACAACTGAACACAGCCCTGGAGTGCAGTGTGACACAGTGACTACTGAACACAGCCCTGGAGTGCAGTGTGACACAGTGACTATTGAACACAGCCCTGGAGTGCAGTGTGTCTGACACAGTGACTATTAAACACAGCCGCCCTGGAGTGCAGTGTGACACAGTGACTATTAAACACAGCCCTGGAGTGCAGTGTGACACAGTGACTATTGAACACAGCCCTGGAGTGCAGTGTGTCTGACACAGTGACTATTAAACACAGCCGCCCTGGAGTGCAGTGTGACACAGTGACTATTAAACACAGCCCTGGAGTGCAGTGTGACACAGTGACTATTGAACACAGCCCTGGAGTGCAGTGTGACACAGTGACTATTAAACACAGCCCTGGAGTGCAGTGTGACACAGTGACTATTGAACACAGCCCTGGGGTGCAGTGTGACACAGTGACTATTGAACACAGCCCTGGAGTGCAGTGTGACACAGTGACTATTGAACACAGCTCTGGAGTGCAGTGTGACACAGTGACTATTGAACACAGCCCTGGAGTGCAGTGTGACACAGTGACTACTGAACACAGCCCTGGAGTGCACTGTGACACCGTGACTACTGAACACAGACCTGGAGTGCAGTGTGACACAGTGACTACTGAACACAGCCCTGGAGTGCAGTGTGACACAGCGACTATTGAACACAGCCCTGGAGTGCAGTGTGACACAGTGACTACTGAACACAGCCCTGGAGTGCAGTGTGACACAGTGACTACTGAACACAGCCCTGGAGTGCAGTGTGTCTGACACAGTGACTATTGAACACAGCCCCGGAGTACAGTGTGACACAGTGACTATTGAACACAGCTCTGGAGTGCAGTGTGTCTGACACAGTGACTATTGAACACAGCAATGGAGTGCAGTGTGACACAGTGACTATTGAACACAGCTCTGGAGTGCAGTGTGTCTGACACAGTGACTATTGAACACAGCCCTGGAGTGCAGTGTGTCTGACACAGTGACTACTGAACACAGCCCTGGAGTGCAGTGTGTCTGACACAGTGACTATTGAACACAGCTCTGGAGTGCAGTGTGTCTGACACAGTGACTATTAAACACAGCCCTGGAGTGCAGTGTGTCTGACACAGTGACTATTGAACACAGCCCTGGAGTGCAGTGTGTCTGACACAGTGACTACTGAACACAGCCCTGGAGTGCAGTGTGACACAGTGACTATTGAACACAGCCCTGGAGTGCAGTGTGTCTGACCCAGTGACTATTGAACACAGCCCTGGAGTGCAGTGTGTCTGACACAGTGACTATTGAACACAGCTCTGGAGTGCAGTGTGACACAGTGATAGTGTGGTAAAGCACAGACAGCTGACCTACATAGTCGTCAGAATCCTTCTCTTCTGGTTCCCCGTCGCTGTGTGATGGAGCAGCCTTTCTCTCGCTGTTCTCTGATGACTGTTTACCTATGGCTGCGTCTGGGAAGAGATACTGACACCATACACACACAAATATAAGCTTACATACTCTCGTACATGGGAACATCCATTTTCTTACCTTGACACAAAACATCTCTGAAGGAACAATCCTGCTACGAACCGAGTGTCTGATTTGAATGTTTTATTTAACAACTGTCTGACTTACCACTGAGCCTCTAACACAGGGTTTTCTAAACCCGGTCCTGCCCTAGCACTACACAAAGCTTGATGATGTTGAGATTTGAATCAGCTGTGTAGTGCTAGGGTAAACAACAAAACGTGCGCTGGGGGGAACGCTAGGCCAATGGTTTGGGAAAACCTGGTCAAGGCCAATGGCAGTGTGAGCAAGTAGGGAATAAGATACTGCTTGAGCAATGGCTTCACGGCTGATCAAGAAGCTGTTCACACAGCAGGGCCAGTAACTGAGGAGTCTGGCTGAAGACTCTCCTGCTCTCCTCTTGTGTAGTACGATGTCAGCCAGCCTAAATCACCATATGCCTTTAGAAGGTAAGAGTGTGTGTGTGTCTGTGTGTCCGTTGTCATGCCTGCTCTCTCTCACCAGCGGTATAGAGTTGAGCACGTCATTTCTGAGCGGTGATTCGTCAATGCGACGGTGGCGGCGTTAGCGTTAGCGGGCGCTGTGCACCATGTTGGAGACAGACAGCTTGGGGATGGGCACGGCTGTGGGCTCTGTCAGTTTAGACAGGGCTGATGTCGTCTAATGAGGAGAGAGTGGAGGGGGAGGGACAGAGAAGCCATTCACAGGGAGGGTGTGAGGGTGGGCTCTGACTGAGAAGAGAGCGTAATTCTCCCTTCACAAGCAAACAACAAGCCAAGAGTCCAGAGTGGCTTCTACTTCCCGTCATCTGCACTGACGTCTGCACAAATCCCCTGAGGGAATACACCATATTGGTGTCCAAATCACCAACAAACTAACATGGTCAGTGCACACCAAGACAGTCGTGAAGAGGGCACAACAAAACCTATTGCCCCTCAGGAGACTGAAAATATTTGGCATGGGTCCTCAGATCCTCAAAAGGTTCTACAGCTGCACCATTGAGAGCATCCTGACTGGTTGCATTACTGCCTGGTGTGGCAACTGCTCGGCCTCCGACCACAAGGCACTACAGAGGGTAGTGCGCATGGCCCAGTACATCACTGAGGCCAAGCTTCCTGCCATCCAGGGCCTCTATACCAGGTGGTGTCAGAGGAAGGCTCTAAACATTGTCAAAGTCTCCAGCCACCCTAGTCATAGACTGTTCTCTCTGCTACCGCAAGGCAAGCAGTACCAGAGCGCCAAGTCTTGGTCCAAGAGGCTTCTAAACAGCTTCTACCCCCAAGCCATAAGACTCCTGAACATCTAATCAAATAGCTACCCAGACTATTTGCATTGCCTCCCTCCCCCTTTTACACCACTGCTACTCTCTGTTTTTATCATCTATGCATAGTCAATTTAATAACTCTACCTACATGTACATATTACCTCAATTACCTTGACTAATCAGTGCCCCCGCACATTGACTCTGTATATAGCCTCGCTATTGTTATTTTACTGCTGCTCTTTAATTACTTGTTACCTTTATTTCTTATTCATATTTTTTTAAACTGCATTGTTGGTTAGGGGCTCGTAAGTAAGCATTTCACTGTAAGGTGAAACCTGTTGTATTCAGCGCATGTTACGAATAAAATGTGATATTGGAAAATTAAAGAAAGAGATGTTAAGACTATTGAGATACACCCCAGTAGCCATAAAACACATTACCTTCCTCCTCAAATGGACCTCTTCCCAGAATCTCCTCTGACTCCTTCTTGGAGCACAGCTTAAAGAACTCTGTCAGGAATTCACCTGGGATGGAGAAGATGATATCATCACTAGTTACCATAGCCACAAAGTCATAAACCCACTTATTTCTACAATTTATCTTCTTAAAATGTGATTTTAAACCTACTCCTAACCTAAACCCCTAACCTTTACCAAACTGCTAACCGTTTGCCTAACCCTAACCTTAAAGATGCACTATGCAGACATTTTTACTTTCATAAATTTCTAAGATATAGCCAATTTTGACTTTGTGGCTGTGGTAGCAAGTGACAACCAGAAGATTACGTTTATTTCAAATTCAAAAAGCTTTTTTTCCCATCAAATTTGACATTGAGTAAGTCAACATCTGAGTGAGCCTTTGGAACTCCCTTTATATACATCTGATGGATGAGGGAGCATTTTAAACCACATTACATGGACACTCATAATATTCTATAGGATTTCTATAATGTAGGATCAGTATTTCTGTGAGGGGGGTCTAACTCACCGAGCAAGCACGTGGGGTTGTCTGTGCTCCTGACTCGGACTGACAAATGAGGGGCCTGGAGTGGGTCCAGGTCACTGTGAGGTCACACAGAGAGCACATAAGGTCAGACCACACAGGGGAGGGAGGTAAACTGGCCCTGGATCAGATCAGTGGTTCACATTTACCATTATAGTAAAGATTAGGCCTGAATATAGGCTATTAAACACGGGGCTCTGGCGGGAAGAGAAGAGTCATTGTTATTGTGGTTGACTTTACAACCAGATATTGACCTGGTGTTCATTTAGAGACTATATAGTGGAAAGTAATTACCTGATAATTATCTATTGACTTTTTGCTTTATTTTGGATCCTTGAAATAAGAACCACTGAGTATCAGTTACCATATAATATCTATTACCCAGTCAGCCAGTCAGTCAGTCAGGGAGGGTACCATTTCAGTTGACAAGTTGACCCGAGGCAAGTCACATCTTCTCTAAAACCCCAAAATATAATATCTAACATTTCTACCCCAGAACGCCCTAAGGGGATTCACCAATAAATACAACCAGCAAAATAAACCCCAAAACAGTCTTTGAAAGAGGACCATCTTGTTTTTGACAGGCTAATCTAAATGTTTCTGCATCCAGGTGCAGAAATCTCTGATTCCCTTCAAAGAAACTCTTTATACAATGGAGCTCAAGCACATTTAGGATGGAGGGACTTGAAGAAAAACACCGTTAATATGAAGCGATGGCTCACTGAGCACCATTTCATCACTAAACTGAAAAGCGTAAAATCATTCAGCATGAATTAATTTCAGCTTTAATGCAGTTGAACGAGCGAGCGGTGTTGCTGGGGCTGAGGTACTTGTTATATCCTCTCCCACACACCTCCTCCACAATCGCCCTCTCAACACCTACACTGTCTGGCACACAGGATATTAATATGGGGAACAACCTTTCAGTGTTCCAAAGGTATGGAGAACTTGTTTTACTGACCTGGATGTTCTTTCTTTCTCTCCCATCTACCTCAATGCTCACTTGCTTTATAAGCTCAACCAGGATAGGGATTCTATTTATTGAAAATGACACCTCTATATTTGCTGTCATTTGGTAAGAGGATAAACAATGTTCTTGATAGATCGTATCTCAGGCTGTTAAGATGTTCCATCAATGTGTGTCAACCAGCAGGTCAGAGGGGAGGGATGGAGTGTGGTGGTTGACACTCACGAGTACACATCGTTATCCACCATGATACCTTCTGTCAGGTGGGGCCAGGTGGTCAATAGGTGAAGCTCACTGAGACAACAATGAAAGAAAATACTTTTTTTTTGTTTTGCTTTATAAACGTCTCACTATAAGATACAGTTTGGTCAATAATGAATTATAGGCTCATGCAAAAGATGTCAAGAATACACGTGAACAATGAGATAAATCTCTAAATCAAGCATGCTTTGACATGTCGTCATGGCTACATCAGTCCTACCTGATTGGATCCTCACACGCTCCGAACGGCAGCTTCCCAAACTCCACCCCTCCCACCTCCACTCTGAGGAGACCGTCGAAGTCTGGAGGCAACGGAAAAAAACACACAAAAAACACACTCACCTTTTACAGTTCAATCATGACTTTGATTCAACTCCCAATACTTTCACTTAGAGGTAGCAAGAAGAACCAAAACCGTGAACACTTCCTATGCTTTTTCATCCTCAATGACTTGAAGGCAGGCAAATTCATAACAGTACAAACTAAAGGACCAAATATACTCTTGTGTCAAATATAAAAACCTCAAATTGACCCTCCACCCACTGCCATTCCTCTCAGGTCCCATTCAAGAGGAGCAGAAATATTGTCAGTTTGTGAGCCGTTTAAAAAGCTCTCCGACCTCCGACCTTGTACCGCCTTCCCTGCACCACTCAAAGACTCAAGCATCTATTTGCAACACTAAAATGTACCCCGGAGAGCAGCACTTAATATAACTGTGGGAAGAACCATCCACTATTGAATTTGGAGCAAAGAGAGAGTGAGTGGATTATATCAGTTTGCTAAAATGTTGGTCACGAGCACGTAGGCGTTGAACGACCAACGCTTCCAAAACGCCCTGTGGGCTAGCCTAGTGGGGTACGAAATTATTGACACCCTTGATAATGATGACTGTATAAACTGAATCATTCAAATACTGAGCTATAATGCATGCTATTTTGCTTACATCGGTCCTGGGGCCCTTGTCAACAGCGTCATTGAAATTTAAAGAGTACCAGGACATTTTAGCCAAAAACCTGGTTGCCTCTGCCAGGAGGCTAAAATTGGACGCAAGTGGATCTTCCAGAGAGACAATAACATCAAGCACACAACAAAATCCACAAAGAAATGGTTCATTCACCACAAAATAACACATTTGTAAAGGCCATCTCAGTCTCTGGAGTTGAAACCCATTGAAAACCTGTGGTTTGAATTGAGGAGGGCCGTCCATAAGGGCAGACGAATGATATCAGGCATCTGGAAGGATTATGTAAGGAGGAATGGTCTAAGATCCCTCCCAATGTGTTCTCCAACTCATTAAACATCTGAGAAAAGGCTCAGTGCCATTTTCCTTGCAAGGTGAGCTATTGAAAGGTATTGAAAACAGGGGTGTCAATCATTTTGACCCCTCCCTTGTTGAGAGAGAAAAAGTATTATTTGTTAAACAAAATATTTTTCTCTGAGCAATTGTATTAATATGCAATTATATAAATTTCCACTTTTTTTTTTGCATACAATATAGGTCAGTATTTTTATGATTTATTTTATTCTGTCATTTTTTCTCATCTTTATGAAGAGTGTCAACAACTTCAGACCCCACTGTATGTCTAGCACCTATTAGATTTCTGACTTGATATATCAGTTGCCCTCCAAACTCCTTCCTGTTTCATATTTTGTGGTTTTACTGAACAGATAGGATGTGGTTTTACTGAACAGATAGGATGTGGTTTTACTGAACAGATAGGATGTGGTTTTACTGAACAGATAGGATGTGGTTTTACTGAACAGATAGGATGTGGTTTTACTGAACAGATAGGATGTGGTTTTACTGAACATATAGGATGTGGTTTTACTGAACAGATAGGATGTGGTTTTACTGAACATATAGGATGTGGTTTTACTGAACAGATATGATGTGGTTTTACTGAACAGATAGGATGTGATTTTACTGAACAGATAGGATGTGGTTTTACTGAACAGATAGGATGTGGTTTTACTGAACAGATATGATGTGGTTTTACTGAACAGATAGGATGTGGTTTTACTGAACAGATAGAATGTGGTTTTACTGAACAGATAGGATGTGGTTTTACTGAACAGATATGATGTGGTTTTACTGAACAGATAGGATGTGGTTTTACTGAACAGATAGAATGTGGTTGTACTGAACAGATAGGATGTGGTTTTACTGAACAGATAGGATGTGGTTTTACTGAACAGATAGGATGTGGTTTTACTGAACAGATAGGATGTGGTTTTACTGAACAGATAGGATGTGGTTTTACTGAACATATAGGATGTGGTTTTACTGAACAGATATGATGTGGTTTTACTGAACAGATAGGATGTGGTTTTACTGAACAGATAGGATGTGGTTTTACTGAACAGATAGAATGTGGTTGTACTGAACAGATAGGATGTGGTTTTACTGAACAGATAGGATGTGGTTTTACTGAACAGATAGGATGTGGTTTTACTGAACAGATAGGATGTGGTTTTACTGAACAGATAGGATGTGGTTTTATAAAAGCAGGCAGGAAAGGTAGGAGAAGTGCGACTGGGCTGGATTCAAACCCACATCGACTCTGGTATATAAGTGTGCCGGAGTTAGCGGCACAAATAACTAGACACATTCCTTCCTGTTTCGTGGGCTGAGTGGTTGTTGTGTGTACCTGGGGGCAGCTGAGGCCAGGAGTACTGCTGCCAGTCCTGCAGGACATACGTGAAGCGGATAGCGATGTTGATGGGAGGAAGAGGAGACAGGGGACAGACCTGAAGAACAACAGAGGAAATAGAAACATAAATAGAGACAAGGTTATGTAATATCTTGTGCTATCCATCTTATCTAGCAGGGGGCTGGGTACCCAGACAAAGGTTCAGCCTAGTGCTGGACAACAACAAAAAACATCCTTATTAATGAAGATTCGCCATTGAAAGTGAATCTTAGTCAAACACTAGGCTTACTCTCATCCAGGGAAACTGGACCTACAGTTAGTCTGGGGTGACCCATGTGAAAGAGCTAAAAGGTTCATGTTAGGCATGAAGTCAATTAGACCAGGTCCTTCCATACTCACCGTCTTGGACTTAAAGATGTCCAGCAGGCCTGAGAGGTGGTTGTATTGTCTGGGCACCTTGCGGAGGTGGACCATCTCAGGGTCTGTACGCATCCCCGGTCCCTGGTACTCCCCATGGTACATCCTCCTCCACTTCTGCTGGACCTGAACAAACATCGGCACCTGGCTGTACAGCATCCACAGGGGAAATAGACGACTTTAAAAAAGGTTAGGTCACTTCAAACTTTGATATTTTGTGGGAGAGCAGCCACACGTTGAAATCCTGTGGCTACTGTAACTACTCTCCGTTCTTGTGTCAAGATGAGTTAGTCACATGCCATCGGCAGTTATGATCCAGCTAAAGAAAGATTTCCAATTTGACTAATCTTTCAATTGGTTTGGGATTGAGGCATACATTTGGACCTGCACAACAGATGACGTTTGATTTTAAAGTGATCCCTTTAACTTTAGAGACATGCCAGGAATCTCTGGTATCAATGTGGAAGAGCAGACACAGGACTGAAATCCTGTAACTCCCTCCACAACCCTATTCTACCACCACAGCTACACAGCAGCACCTGGTGCACAGTAGAGGAACTACAGACAAAACATACGCCACCTAGTGGATTGAACAAGTAAATAATTTAATAATAAGCTTTGTTCCATTTTTTACATTTACGTTAGTCATTTAGCAGACGCCCTTATGCAGAGCGACTTTCAGTAATGAGTACATACATTTTCATACTTTTTTCCACCCACATACTGACCTTGAATATTATTCTATTCAAAAGTATGTCATACTTTCTCTAATTTGTAGTCACAAAACAACGTTATTCGTAATAAATGATACATGCATCAGTGACAGAACACGTGCTCATGAAGCTATGTGCTCATGAAGCTACATGCTGATGATCTGATACATGCTTCCTCTTACTCTGCCACACAGTAAACTCCCAGAGAGACAGTGAGACCAGATGACCTTGCTACAGAGCCACAGAGCTACAGATCTACTGCTACCATCTTCCATTCAGCCCAGTGTTGCCATGGATACCAGCTGACCTACCGCAATACGTGATGCCACGGAGGGCTGTACTCACTTCCCACAGTGTTGCTATTTTAAAACATGGCTTGTGACATTATACAGAAACACACACGAAGAGAATGTTGCAACTAGCTGTGTGAATGTGTAGGAACCTCAGCATAGATTCATGATTAGCTATAGGACACATTGGCAGTATCAGCTCTTCTTTAATTTGTCAAAGCAAATTCTGTAACAAATTTGAACTTGATTTTCCAAAAGAACATAAACAGTTGCTGTATAACTGTGACTTATAGCAGTTACTGTTCCCAAAGAGACAGGAATATAATATTAGCTGAATACAGTATTCATTTACATTTACATTTACATTTAAGTCATTTAGCAGACGCTCTTATCCAGAGCGACTTACAAATTGTATTCACTGTTGCTACGGTCACCTACCAGTCTGCATTGGCCAGAGAGATGAAGCTACGGTAACCTACCAGTCTGCATTGGCCAGAGAGATGGAGCTACGGTCACCTTCCAGTCTGCATTGGCCAGAGAGATGAAGCTACGGTCACCTACCAGCCTGTGTTGGCCAGAGAGATGGAGCTACGGTCACCTACCAGTCTGCATTGGCCAGAGAGATGGAGCTACGGTCACCTACAAGCCTGTGTTGGCCAGAGAGATGGAGCAACAGTCACCTACCAGCCTGTGTTGGCCAGAGAGATGGAGCTACTGTCACCTACAAGCCTGTGTTGGCCAGAGAGATGGAGCAACAGTCACCTACCAGCCTGTGTTGGCCAGAGAGATGGAGCTACTGTCACCTACAAGCCTGTGTTGGCCAGAGAGATGGAGCAACAGTCACCTACCAGCCTGTGTTGGCCAGAGAGATAGAGCTACTGTCACCTACCAGTCTGCATTGGCCAGAGAGATGGAGCTACGGTCACCTACCAGTCTATGTTGGCCAGAGAGATGGAGCTACTGTCACCTACCAGCCTGTGTTGGCCAGAGAGATGGAGCAACAGTCACCTACCAGCCTGTGTTGGCCAGAGAGATAGAGCTACTGTCACCTACCAGTCTATGTTGGCCAGAGAGATGGAGCTACTGTCACCTACCAGCCTGTGTTGGCCAGAGAGATGGAGCAACATACAGTGAGCTCCTAAAGTAATGGGACAGTGACACATGTTTTGTTGTTTTGGCTCTGTACTCCAGCACTTTGGATTTGAAATGATACAATGACTATGATGTTAAAGTGCAACCTGTCAGCTTTCATTTTAGGGTATTTTCATTCATATCGGGTGAACCGTTTATTCACAGCACATTACAGCACATTGTACATAGACTGTCCGCTTTTGAGGACCAAAGGTATTGGAACAAATTCCCTTATATGTGAATTAAAGTAGTAAAAAGTTGTGTATTTGGTCTCATATTCATAGCACGCAATGACTACATCAAACTTGTGACTACAAATTTGTTGAATGCATTTGCTGTTTGTTTGTATTGTGTTTCAGATTATTTTGTGACCAATAGAAATGAATATTAAAGAACGTATTGTGTCATTTTGGAGACACTTTTATTGTAAATAACAATAGAATACATTTCTAAACACTTCTACATTAACGTGGTGCTAACATGATTACGGATAATCCTGAATGAATCGTGAATAATGAGTGAGAAAGTTAGACGCACAAATATCATACCTCCCAAAAATGCCAACCTCCCATGTAATTGTAATGGTGAGAGGTAGCATGTCTTGGGAGTATGATATTTGTACGTTTGTAACTTTCTCACTCATCATCATTATTCACGATTCATTCAGGATGATCTGGAATCATGGTAGCATTCGCATTAATGTAGAAGTGTTTAGAAAACATATTTCAAAACATTTACGTTGGGCCCTCATACCACCCTCATGGAGTCTGTTTCTGACCGTTTGAGCAGACCCATGCACATTTGTGGCCTGCTGGAGGTCATTTTGCAGGGCTCTGGCAGTGCTCCTCCTGCTCCTCCTTGCACAAAGGCGGAGGTACCGGTCCTGCTGCTGGGTTGTTGCCCTCCTACGGCCTCCTCCACGTCTCCTGATGTACTGGCCTGTCTCCTGGTAGCGCCTCCATGCTCTGGACACTACGCTGACAGACACAGCAAACCTTGCCACAGCTTGCATTGATGTGCCATCCTGGATGAGCTGCACTACCTGAGCCACTTGTGTGGGTTGTAGACTCCGTCTCATGCTACCACTAGAGTGAAAGCACCGCCAGCATTCAAAAGTGACCAAAACATCAGCCAGGAAGCATAGGAACTGAGAAGTGGTCTGTGGTCACCACCTGCAGAACCACTCCTTTATTGGGGGTGTCTTGCTAATTGCCTATAATTTCCACCTGTTGTCTATTCCATTTGCACAACAGCATGTGAAATGTATTGTCAATCAGTGTTGCTTCCTAAGTGGACAGTTTGATTTCACAGAAGTGTGATTGACTTGGAGTTACATTGTGTTGTTTAAGTGTTCTCTTTATTTTTTTGAGCCGTGTATATTTTGGGCCTGAGAAATAGGCAGTTTCATTTGGGTATGTTTTTCATCCAAACACTGCCCCATACTGCCCCCCTCTTATTCTCATCAGTATTTTTTGAAACTGCACTGTTGGTTAGGGTCTCGTAAGTAAGCATTTTACTGTAAGGTTTTTGTATTTGGCACGTGACTAATAACATTTCATTTGAACCCTCAAAAGAGCCTCCAAAGCGAGACCACACAGACCTCGAGAGTTCGGTTCGCTTGATTTCCGTGGACCAGTTCTCTTATTTAAGACAATGTGAACGCAAAGCTCCCCAGGTTCACTTGTCATTATTCCAGCATCACAAACTAAACTACTGCAGTACTGTTTCCCCTGCTATAACCCCTCACACTAAACTACTGCAGCACTGTTTCCCCTGCTATAACCCCTCACACTAAACTACTGCAGCACTGTTTCCACTGCTATAACCCCTCACACTAAACTACTGCAGCACTGTTTCCCCTGCTATAACCCCTCACACTAAACTACTGCAGCACTGTTTCCCCTGCTATAACCCCTCACACTAAACTACTGCAGCACTGTTTCCCCTGCTATAACCCCTCACACTAAACTACTGCAGCACTGTTTCCCTGCTATAACCCCTCACACTAAACTACTGCAGTACTGTTTCCCTGCTATAACCCCTCACACTAAACTACTGCAGCCCTGTTTCCCCTGCTATAACCCCTCACACTAAACTACTGCAGCCCTGTTTCCCCTGCTATAACCCCTCACACTAAACTACTGCAGCCCTGTTTCCCCTGCTATAACCCCTCACACTAAACTACTGCAGCACTGTTTCCCCTGCTATAACCCCTCACACTAAACTACTGCAGCACTGTTTCACCTGCTATAACCCCTCACACTAAACTACTGCATCACTGTTTCCCCTGCTATAACCCCTCACACTAAACTACTGCATCACTGTTTCCCCTGCTATAACCCCTCACACTAAACTACTGCAGCACTGTTTCCCCTGCTATAACCCCTCACACTAAACTACTGCAGCACTGTTTCCACTGCTATAACCCCTCACACTAAACTACTGCAGCACTGTTTCCCCTGCTATAACCCCTCACACTAAACTACTGCAGCACTGTTTCCCCTGCTATAACCCCTCACACTAAACTACTGCAGCACTGTTTCCCCTGCTATAACCCCTCACACTAAACTACTGCAGCACTGTTTCCCCTGCTATAACCCCTCACACTAAACTACTGCAGCACTGTTTCCCCTGCTATAACCCCTCACACTAAACTACTGCAGCAATGTCTCCCCTGCTATAACCCCTCACACTAGACTACTGCAGCACTGTTTCCCCTGCTATAACCCCTCACACTAAACTACTGCAGCACTGTTTCCCCTGCTATAACCCCTCACACTAAACTACTGCAGCACTGTTTCCCCTGCTATAACCCCTCACACTAAACTACTGCAGCACTGTTTCCCCTGCTATAACCCCTCACACTAGACTACTGCAGCCCTGTTTCCCCTGCTATAACCCCTCACACTAAACTACTGCAGCCCTGTTTCCCCTGCTATAACCCCTCACACTAAACTACTGCATGACTGTTTCCCCTGCTATAACCCCTCACACTAAACTACTGCAGCCCTGTTTCCCCTGCTATAACCCCTCACACTAAACTACTGCAGCACTGTTTCCCCTGCTATAACCCCTCACACTAAACTACTGCAGCACTGTTTCCCCTGCTATAACCCCTCACACTAAACTACTGCAGCCCTGTTTCCCCTGCTATAACCCCTCACACTAAACTACTGCAGCCCTGTTTCCCCTGCTATAACCCCTCACAATAGACTACTGCAGCACTGTTTCCCCTGCTATAACCCCTCACACTAAACTACTGCAGCCCTGTTTCCCCTGCTATAACCCCTCACACTAAACTACTGCAGCACTGTTTCCCCTGCTGTAACCCCTCACACTAAACTACTGCAGCACTGTTTCCCCTGCTATAACCCCTCACACTAGACTACTGCTATAACCCCTCACACTAGACTACTGTAACACTGTTTCCCCTGCTATAACCCCTCACACTAGACTACTGCAGCACTGTTTCCCCTGCTATAACCCCTCACACTAGACTACTGCAGCACTGTTTCCCCTGCTATAACCCCTCACACTAAACTACTGCAGCAATGTTTCCCCTGCTATAACCCCTCACACTAGGCTACTGCAGCACTGTTTCCCCTGCTATAACCCCTCACACCAAACTACTGCAGCACTGTTTCCCCTGCTATAACCCCCCACACTAAACTACTGCAGCACTGTTTCACCTGCTATAACCCCTCACACTAAACTACTGCAGTACTGTTTCCCCTGCTATAACCCCTCACACTAAACTACTGCAGCAATGTTTCCCCTGCTATAACCCCTCACACTAAACTACTGCAGCCCTGTTTCCCCTGCTATAACCCCTCACACTAAACTACTGCAGCACTGTTTCCCCTGCTATAACCCCTCACACTAAACTACTGCAGCCCTGTTTCCCCTGCTATAACCCCTCACACTAAACTACTGCAGCACTGTTTCCCCTGCTATAACCCCTCACACTAAACTACTGCAGCCCTGTTTCCCCTGCTATAACCCCTCACACTAAACTACTGCAGCACTGTTTCCCCTGCTATAACCCCTCACACTAAACTACTGCAGCACTGTTTCCCCTGCTATAACCCCTCACACTAAACTACTGCAGCCCTGTTTCCCCTGCTATAACCCCTCACACTAAACTACTGCAGCCCTGTTTCCCCTGCTATAACCCCTCACACTAAACTACTGCAGCACTGTTTCCCTGCTATAACCCCTCACACTAAACTACTGCATGACTGTTTCCCCTGCTATAACCCCTCACACTAAACTACTGCATCACTGTTTCCCCTGCTATAACCCCTCACACTAGACTACTGCAGCACTGTTTCCCCTGCTATAACCCCTCACACTAAACGACTGCAGCACTGTTTCCCCTGCTATAACCCCTCACACTAAACGACTGCAGCACTGTTTCCCCTGCTATAACCCCTCACACTAAACTACTGCAGCACTGTTTCCCCCCTGCTATAACCCCTCACACTAAACTACTGCAGCAATGTTTCCCTGCTATAACCCCTCTCACACTAAACTACTGCAGCACTGTTTCCCCTGCTATAACCCCTCACACTAGACTACTGCAGCACTGTTTCCCCTGCTATAACCCCTCACACTAAACTACTGCAGCAATGTTTCCCCTGCTATAACCCCTCACACTAAACTACTGCAGCACTGTTTCCCCTGCTATAACCCCTCACACTAAACTACTGCAGCACTGTTTCCCCTGCTATAACCCCTCACACTAAACTACTGCAGCAATGTTTCCCCTGCTATAACCCCTCACACTAAACTACTGCAGTCCTGTTTCCCCTGCTATAACCCCTCACACTAAACTACTGCAGCACTGTTTCCCCTGCTATAACCCCTCACACTAAACTACTGCAGCACTGTTTCCCCTGCTATAACCCCTCACACTAAACTACTGCAGCACTGTTTCCCCTGCTATAACCCCTCACATTGGTGCCACAAAAGGGAGATGATGATGTGCAGGTTCTCTGAATTAAATGTGTGCTGTTTTTGGATATTGATTAGCGATTGTCAAGGGCACAGACATTCCAAAATGTGTGGAATTTTTAGTTCCAGTGGGGTGATGAGAGTAGTGTACTATGGTAATTTCACAAGAGTAGTAGGATGGTTTAAAGAGTTCTCGATATTTGAGTCAGGACAGCTAATCAGCTGTACCAGTGATTGTCTGAGACGGGAGTTTGTTTTACCTCTCGTGTTGTTATTCAGGATTTGGACCACGGTGGACATGAGCTGCAGCTCGCCATCTCGCTGGTCTAAAGGAAGATGAGTTTATTTCTTCCCCTCGTGTTGAGGTTAAAATTTCCAACCATTTCAAACATGTTGCTCTCGCCTCACGTTTCCTGGTCTGATGTTCATTTCGTTACCAAACCTTTAATGTACTCTGGCCGAAAAGGGCGGTTCCATCAGTGTGACACGCTCTCTGACATCATCGTGGCGTGGCTACTTATACACAGATTATAGTAAATAGATTCTCTTATACCTCATAAAGTCAAATTCCTATCTTAACAAAAATACTTTCATTTTTCCCATTCTATATGCACAATGTATTGGATGAAAACTTGACAGATAAACTGGATATACTTTCCAAGTTATAGTATTTTGTCCATCCAGTTTTTAATGACATCACAAAATGAAAAACAATATGGCATTAGTTTTCTATAGCTCCCCACTAACCAGTCCCCACATGCTTATGTTATAATTATTGTCCCAGTATTCACATTTGACCGTGTTAGAGTATCGCTGAAGAAAACTTCTGTGAAACAAAGAACATTCCTTGGGTTAAATCCTGGAAGGGGAGAGCGTTTCCTTCTCCTGTAATCTACAACATGGGCGAGAGAGTGCCCATGGCCAAGCTGATCTGATCCATTCTGATCCTCACAGGACTGTCATGACTTATTATTATATATTTTTTTATACGGATAGCCAGGGGCACACTCCAACACTCAGACATCATTTACAAACAAAACATTTGTGTTTAGTGAGTCCGCCTGATTCGAGGCAGTAGATGACCAGGGATGTTCTCTTGATAAGTGTGTGAATTGGACCATTTTCCTGTCAAGTAATTTTGGGTGTCAGGTACAATGTTTTCTGCCGGAATGTAGTAAATTAAAAGTTTTAGTTGAATAACGATAGATACCCAAAGAAAATACTTAAGTAGTACTTTAAAGTATTTTTCTTAAGTACTTTATACCACTGATCTTTAATCAGGTCAACATTCGCAAAGGCCACAGGGCCGGACGGTATTCCTTTGCGCGTTCTCAGAGCTTACGCTGAAAAGCTGGCAGGAATATTCAGGTCAAACTCTACCTTGTCTGAGTCTGTAATCCCAACGTTGCAAGCTGACTATCAACATTGCTGTTCCCATGAACTCTAAGGTAATCTTCCACAATGACTACCGCCCTGTAGCACTCTGTCGTGTCTTTGGCTATGCCGGATTAAGTGATAAGACATGCTATTCTATAAAATAATTTCTCCGTAATTAATATTACCTGAATGAGCTAATCATGTAAATGTAATTAACTAGAGAGTCGGGCACCACAAAATAATATTTATAGAGCTGTTATTTTCCGGATAAACACTTAAAGACCTAGTAATATTTTACATCAATAGCAGTCAATATTAATCGTCATCTTAATTCAGTCTCATCTGAAAGTTGTAAATTCTTGGTTATCTGCACGAACCCTGGCTAACAAGTTGAATCAGCAATACAAAATTGGGTTTAATTATTTATTTACTAAATACCTAACTAATCACACAGAATTACACATACACATATTTAAATCATAACTTGATTACAAATTACGTCATAAAGGAAAACGTCCCTAGCGGGCGGATCAGATATGACAGCTGGTTACACAAAAGAAAAGGGGCTAGGTTTGAGTGAATGAGTGGGAAGACTGAGGAACAAATGGTGAAGCTGTGCTAAATACAGTATCTTATGCACATCAACTCCATCATCCCAGACACTCTAGACCCACTCCAATTTGCATACCGCCCCAATAGAGCCATAGAAGAGGAAATCTCAATTGCACTCCACACTGACCTAGATAAAAGTAATACCTCTGTGAGAATGCTGTTCATTGACTACAGCTCAGTGTTCAACACCATAGTCCCTTCCAAGCTCATCACCAAGCTTTGGAACCTGGGAATGAACACTTCATTAATAGAGAAGATAACAGTTTTAATCTCACTGATGCTGTGTCACGATAAAACATAGGACATATGGGAGTTATTTTCCTATCTGTGCTTGGAGATTGGACAAAGTTTACTCAAAATAACTTAGCAGTCTTATTAAAAGTCTTGAAACAATTCAGTGAAATTTAAGAAAGTTATTCCAAAACCTCCAAACCGTTCATTTCTGTTCTCAAAACTTTAATAAAACCTTCCAGGAGAATTTAAGGAACGTAAGGAACCAGAGTAAAACACTCTCAGAACCTCCCTGCAACCTAAAAATACACGTTTTTAGGACATTACCAAAAAATGTCATTAAAGGTTGCCATGTTTGGACTTTTAGGAAACGTTCTGTTAAAGTAATGAAATACATACATTACATTACATTACATACATTACATACACACACACACACACACACACACACACACACACACACACACACACACACACACACACACACACACACACACACACACACACACACACACACACACACATACATACATATAGTTGAAGTCGGAAGTTTACATACACCTTAGCCAAATACATTTAAACTCAGTTTTTCACAATTCCTGACATTTAATCCGAGTAAAAATTCCCTGCCTTAGGTCCTTCCTGGGCTGTATGACAGCTGCGTGGTCCCATGGTGTTTATACTTGCGTACTATTGTTTGTACAGATGAATGTGGTATCTTCAGGCATTTGGAAATTGCTCCCAAGGATGAACCAGACTTGTGGAGGTCTACAATTTTTTTCTGAGGTCTTGGCTGATTTTTTAAATTTATTTTCCCATGATGTCAAGCAAAGAGGCACTGAATTTGAAGGTAGGCCTTGAAATACATCCACAGGTAAACCTCAAATTGACTCAAATGATGTCAATTAGCCTATCAGAAGCTTCTAAAGCCATGACATCATATTCTGAAATTTTCCAAGCTGTTTAAAGGCACAGTCAACTTAGTGTATTTAAACTTCTGAACAACTGGAATTGTGATACAGTGAATTATATGTAAAATATTCTGTCTGTAAACAATTGTTGGAAAAATGACTTGTGTCATGCACAAAGTAGATGTCCTAACAGACTTGCCAAAACTATAGAAATTTGTGGACTGGTTGAAAAACTAGTTTTAATGACTCCAACCTAAGTGTATGTAAACTTCCGACTTCAATTCTATATGTGATTTTGTGTGATTATTTAGTAAATAAATAATTAAGCCAGTTTGTGTATTGCTGATTTAACTTATTAGCTAGGGTTATTGCAGATAACCAAGTACTTACGACGGTCAGAATGAGATTGATCGAGGTGACGATTAATAATTGACTGCAATTGATATAAAAGATCTTCAGATCTTGTGTAGGCCTTCATTGTAAATAATAATTTGTTCTCAACTGACTTTCCTAGTTGAATAAAAATATATATCAAATTAAGAAAAGTTTTGACTGTACAGACAAATTGAGCAATAGGCAGGCAGACATGCCTCTCAACAGAAAGGCTGTGCCCACTGCCCATCACATTAGATGGAAAATGAGCTGCTCTTCCTAACCTCCAGCCAAATGTATGACCACCTTAGAGATACATATTTCCCACGGATCACAGGGACTCACAAGGAATTAGGCTGTTAGGGGCGGTGGGTTAGTGGTTAGAGCATTGGGCCAGTAACCAAAAGGTTGCTGGATTGAATCCCCGAGCTGACGTGGTAAAAATATGTCATTCTGCCCCTGAACAAGGCAGTTAACCCACCGTTCCCCGGTAGGCTGTCGTTGTAAATAAGAATTTGTTCTTAACTGACTTGCCTAGTTAAACAAAGGTCAAAAGAATTATATATATAAAGTGAAATACAGCAGTGTGCAATCACAGCAGCAAGATGTGTGGCCTGTTGCCATGAGAAACAGGAAACCAGTGTGTAGAGAGCAAGGGAGACACTTAACAGCTAAGACCATTTTTATTTTACCTTTATTTAACTAGGCAAGTCAGTTAAGAACATATTCTTATTTTCAATGACGGCCTAGGAACAGTGGGTTAGCTGTACAGAGGCAGAATGACAGATTTGTACCATGTCAGCTTGGGGATATGTTCTTGCAACACTTTAAGTTACTAGTCCAACGCTCTAACCACTAGGCTACGCTGCTGCCCCATTTACAAACCCCAATTTTGCCTTCAGTGGTCAGGGCTCAAAGTGTGACATCTCACACTTCTCAAAAATATTTCCTACAGATCACACAGACCCACAAAGAATTTCAAAACAAATCAAAAATACTGCAGTGTGCCATCACAGTAGCAGGATGTCTTGAGTGGTCAGGGGTCAAGTGTGACATCTCATACTTCTCTAAAAAGTGCTAATCATTATTACTCCCTTACCTCATCCATGCACTGGGTTGTGGGGTATTAAAGACAATGCAATGCTAACTGGAGAAAATAGCACAACACATGATTGTGTGGCTCATGTTGCTTGCGACGCTAGGGGCGTGGGTTTGGCAGGGGCGCCCATGTGTAAATATATGCGACACACTACTGTAAGTAATATAAAATAATTTACTTCATGGAATTCATACGTGTATCAAAGCTAACCCTAACCCTGAAAAATAGCTGAAATCTCAAGGCCATCACACTGTTACACAGCCATCACTAACACAGAGTGGATGCTGCCTACATACTTTAGATCAGACTTTAGATCATTGGCCACTCTAACAAATGGATCACTAGTCACTTTAATAATGATGTTTACATATCTTGCATTACTCATCCCATATGTATATACTGTATTTTATACCATCTACTGCATCTTACCTATGCCGCTCTGTCATTGCTCATCCATATATTTATATGTACATATTATTATTCCATCCTTTTACTTAGATTTGTGTATATAAGGTAGTTGTTGAGGAATTGTTAGATTACATGTTAGATATTACTGCACTGTCAGAACTAGAAGCACAAGCATTTCGCTACACTCACAATAACATCTCGTACCATGTGTATGTGACCAATAACATCTCGTACCATGTGTATGTGACCAATAACATCTCGCACCATGTGTATGTGACCAATAACATCTCGCACCATGTGTATGTGACCAATAACATCTCGCACCATGTGTATGTGACCAATAACATCTCGTACCATGTGTATGTGACCAATAACATCTCGTACCATGTGTATGTGACCAATAACATCTCGCACCATGTGTATGTGACCAATAACATCTCGTACCATGTGTATGTGACCAATAACATCTCGCACCATGTGTATGTGACCAATAACATCTCGCACCATGTGTATGTGACCAATAACATCTCGCACCATGTGTATGTGACCAATAACATCTCGTACCATGTGTATGTGACCAATAACATCTCGTACCATGTGTATGTGACCAATAACATCTCGCACCATGTGTATGTGACCAATAACATCTCGTACCATGTGTATGTGACCAATAACATCTCGTACCATGTGTATGTGACCAATAACATCTCGTACCATGTGTATGTGACCAATAACATCTCGTACCATGTGTGTGTGACCAATAACATCTCGTACCATGTGTATGTGACCAATAACATCTCGTACCATGTGTATGTGACCAATAACATCTCGTACCATGTGTATGTGACCAATAACATCTCGTACCATGTGTGTGTGACCAATAACATCTCGTACCATGTGTGTGTGACCAATAACATCTCGCACCATGTGTATGTGACCAATAACATCTCGTACCATGTGTGTGACCAATAACATCTCGCACCATGTGTATGTGACCAATAACATCTCGCACCATGTGTATGTGACCAATAACATCTCGTACCATGTGTATGTGACCAATAACATCTCGCACCATGTGTATGTGACCAATAACATCTCGTACCATGTGTATGTGACCAATAACATCTCGTACCATGTGTATGTGACCAATACAATTTGATATGATTAAAAGTCTGAAAAAAAGTATGTTTTTCCTAAAACGTTAAACCGAAGGCTCAAAGGTGTTTTCTCTAAGGGGAAGAGTTATCTATAGAATATTGTGTATATTATATGAAGAGGAGGATGGTGACAGGGGAGGAAAAAAAGGCCACATTCTCAATGTGTGACGTCAGTCTCAGATAGAGGCAGTGAAAGAGAGAGCATGTGTGACATCAGTCTCAGATAGAGGTAGTGAAAGAGAGAGCATGTGTGTGCATGCCTTGTGTCTGTAATAATAATCATAGATGGGTGACTATATTTGTCCTATTTCAAACAATCATGAAAATCTTATAAGAATTTTATATAGCAGAAGATTTGTACAAGCTAAGATTTTGTATGTCAGTGGTGTATGTGTTCATTTAATTACATTGTTTATGTTGACTAATAAATATAAAAACAATGAAGGAAATAAGGTCATATTCTCAGCACATACTTTTCTTATATTCATAGATGAATCTTATACTGTGTCTCAAATATATCATACCATATGTTTGTAGGAAATTCACCACAATCATGTATGGCATAAGGTATAGAAGTAAACACATACTGTACAGTACATGACCAAAGGTATGTGGACACCTGCTCATCGAACATCTCATTCCAAAATCATGGGCATTAATATGGAGTTGGTCCCCCTTTGCTGCTATAATAGCCTCCACTCTTCTGTGGAAGGCTTTCCACTAGATGTTGGAACATTGCTACAGGGACTTGCTTCCATTCAGCCACAAGCGCATTAGTGATGTCGGGCACTGATGTTGGGCGATTAGGCTTGGCTCCCTGTCGCCGTTCCAATTCATCCCAATGGTGTTCGATGGGGCTGAGGTCAGGGCTCTGTGCAGGCCAGTCAAGTTCTCCTCCACTGATCAACAAACCATTTCTGTATGGACCTCGCTTTGTGCACGGGGGCATTGTCATGCTGAAACAGGAAAGGCACAAAGTTGGAAGCACAGAAACATCTTAAATGTCATTGTATGCTGTAATATTAAGATTTTCCTACACTGGAACGAAGGGGCCTAGCCCGAACCATTAAAAACAGCCCCAGACCATTATTCCTCCTCCACCAAACTTTAAGTTGGCATTATGCATTGGGACAGGTAGCGTTCTCCTGGCATATGCCAAACCCAGATTTGTCCGTGGGAGTGCCAGATGAAGTGCGATTCATCACTCCAGAGAACGTGTTTTCACTGCCTCAGAATCCAATGGCGGCGAGCTTTACACCACTCCAGCCAACGCTTGGTCTTGCGCATGGTGACCTTAGGCTTGTGTGAGGCTGCTCGGCCATGGAAACCCATTTCATGAAGCTCACGACGAAGTTATTCTGCCGATGTTGCTTCCAGAGGCAGAGTCACAACCGAAGAGACGATTTTTACACTCGCGCTACAGCACTCAGCGTTCCCGTTCTGTGAGATTGTGTTCTACCACTTCGCAGCTGAGTCATCATTGTTCCTTTCCACTTCACAATAACAGCACTTACAGTTGACCAGGGCAGCTCTAGCATAACCGAAGTGAAATGGCTAGCTAGTTAGCGGGGTGCGCGCCAGTAGCGTTTCAATTGGTGACGTCACTTGCTGAGACCTTGAAGTAGTTGTTCCCCTTGCCCTGCAAGGGCTGCGGCTTTTGTGGCGCGATGGGTAACGATGCTTCGAGGGTGACTGTTGTCGATGTGTGCAGAGGGTCCCTGGTTCGAGTCCAGGTAGGGGCGAGGAGAGGGACGGAAGCTAAACTAGCAAGACAGAAATTCGACAAACTGGGTGTCAGTGTTCTCCTTGCATTGTTCTAAATCTGTGTGAGGCCCAATGCCTGACGGGGTCAACAGAGGACACCAAGGACTTTGTCTGTCTGACCAGGTGAGTTGATTTATGGTTCTGTACCTACAAGCAAAATGTTAAATACAATCATTTTAAAGGAATAGTTCAACCAAATAACTGTTTCCTTACCTTGAATGTAGTCTCTGGGTAAACAGAGATTGGAATCTACACTGACTAAAGGACAAGAATAGACGGATGTGTTTCAGAAGAAAGGTCTTCGAAACCACAAATGCAGATACTCAACTAGTCTAAAGAAACAGTTTTAAGCTGTGGTAACATAATTACAAAAGGCATTAAAAATGATAAACTTGGATTAGCTAACCATGTGCAATTGGAACACAGGAGTGGTGGTTTCTTATAATGGGCCTATGTAGATATTCCATTTAAAAAATCTGCCATTTCCAGCATTAAATGTCTACACTGAGTTTATGATCAATTTTATGTACAAAACCAAAGACATTAAGTGACCCCCAACTTTTGAACGGCAGTGTAAATCTGTCAAATTCGCATAATATACCATATTTAAATTCCTTTTCAAATGTATTGCTTGAAACCTTTATCACCCTTGGAACAAGATCGTGCAGAGGATACACATTGGGCATTTGTATAACATTTTGCTTCCATTCTCTTCATATAACATACCAATCAATCATACAACATAGGTCAAGTTAAGGTAGTGTCAACCTTAGGATTTATTTGTAGAACTTAAATAAAATAATAAAACTAGTTGTCAAGATTTGCACTTGCCTTCTTGTTATCAAAACCACCGTCTGTGCCCAAGAGTATAAGTACTGGTGGAACATGGTATTGAGGCCAAGATGCTAACTGTCTGGACACTGAAATAAGAACTAACCAGTCAAAGAACAGTTCTTAGTTTGTGTCCACAATTGAGAACGATATCTGCCATATCCAGTAGGAAACTGACCCGTTGAGAAGCAGACGGCACACAAGCCGCCGTACTGTATCAGCAACACTGACGGACCGTTAAGCCCAATAACCAGGCGACTTTTCTGCCACGTCACTGAACATTAACAATCCTACATTATTTACCATTACTGATTTACAGCTTTGCATCTATCGGCTACAGGGTCAAGCCAAGCAACCATTTTATGTAAATGCACTTCACAGCAAAGGTTAGGCATGTAAACTATAGCACTAGTATTACTGTCCTCGTGTCCTTAGTTTGTTTTTGTTGCGAGGCACAGCCTTTGGCATCCAGCTTTAGGTCATCTTGGAGGCCCCCCCTCCCCAAGAAAATAGTTGTACAAATTGCATGGCCTCTGACAACATGCCAGGTGGTTGGTACTGTTTGTAGGGTCTGCACTGGAGGAAATCCAGACCCTACAAAGGGATGGAAAGGTCGAGTGCACTCTACCGGCAGCCATGCGTAGTACAGGCTCTAAGCACAACAGTGGAACGCTGCAGTCAGAATCACCAATGACAGGACTCCTACATCAAGTTACAATAGTCTTTCTCCATCATATATAATATATATATACACATCTTATACTTACAAGCAGCTCCAAACCTGAGTATTTATGGTATAGCTTTTTAAACATACAAAAATGTATGTACATTTATCTCCACTTTCTGTAAACAGCAGTCTGCATTCTGCTTTATCCCTTTGATGATAGAAACATGCGGATCATCGATACAGTATTGAGTATTAAAAAAACTTGTTCAAAAAAATAAAATAAAAATCCAGCTTCCATTGGCGGCCATGTTTGGCGTGCCTGGCCTTCCTTCTCTACTACCGACTGACAAGCACTCCAATCACAAGAGGACCGCTTGCCTTGTTTTCTCACTGGATTAGTTGTGGAAATGTAATTATTTAAAAGAAAATAAATTGCATCTTTCATGCCTTTTCAGTATATATATATATATACACACCTTTTTTCAACATTTAAACTAGGATGACCCCTTAACTCACGTCCACATTTCAAGACCCATCCAGAGAATATGGACTAAGGACTAAGCAGCAGTTACAGATACAGAAACAGGCAGGACTATACCAGCACTGCCAAGAGATCAGATGATCGGGAAGCATAATAATTATATTTTTGTCCTACACTTTGCTTTATATTTTTTTGCTTTACCTTCCATTGCCTTGCTATAAAGGGTTCATGAGTTTATTCCTTGGGCACTTAACAGGAAATGGGAGCATGTCAAAAGTGTCTGTTTGGTGCTGGCAGTACCCCAGCCGGCGACCTCAGGGCCGCGGCTCTCCACTGGCTTCTTGTCCAGTTTCACTAGGGTGCTGAGATGTCCGTAGCCCACCTGGTATGTGACAGGGGGAGGAGGGGGAAGGGAAGGTTAAAACCAGAGCTGTGAGACGACACACACTGTGACTGCAGCTGAACAGAGGAACAATGAGAGGAACTACCTGCGCCGCCCTTGGAGCTTTTGCTCGTTTTGGAGGAGTGATGGTTGTGGCCGGCAACGTTGGGGTGTGCCCTCTTGCGGGAGGAACTGGAAACAGAAGCAAGGGCCGGGCCCGCCAACCCCTCAACGCTCCCTAGCCCCATGGGGCTCCGGAGGAGGGCCGGCCCGACACCTGCTGGCCCCTCAAGGCCCCCCCGGCCATTGCCGCTGTGCTGTGCTGCGTGGAGCTGAGAGTGTACGTGCTGCTTGTGGTGGCGGTGGGCAGACTGGTCACGATGCTTCTCCTTGCTCACCAACGGGCTGGAATGTTTGCTTTTGGGCCCACCCTCATCAGAAGAGCTGTGGCGCTCAGAGGACACCTTGATTTTCATCTTCAGCTCCTCTTTGCTGGCCACGCCCGCCTGAGAAGGAACTGGGAGGCGGAGTTTGAGTGAGCCCCCCTTGTCCCGTTTGTCAGAGGGGAGCCTGTCTTGGCCTAAAACGGCCAGCTTCATTTTAAGAGGAGATGAAGTGGTGCCGCTGCTGCTGCTCCCTGGGTTAGAGTGGGGCTGCATGTGTTTCCTGTGGTCTGACTGGACAGAGGGTATATAGGCATCCCTTCCCTCAGGCTCCATAGCCTGCTGCTCTGTCTGTTTGCGTTTCTGCTGCACCGCCAGCTCGGCAGCGTGCTTCTCTCTGTACTTGTCCAGGGACATTTTCTGGGCAGGCGGGGGCTGCTGTTGCTGTTTACCCCCCCCCGCTACAGCCTTGTGTTCATGTTTAATAGGGTTGAACTCCATGGTCTTATCTGGTCTGTGTGGGTTCAGAGAGCTGTGCTGCAGAGACAGTGAAGCCCCCTGCTGGAGGCCTAGTGTATCTGTTTTGAGCGAATAGCCCCCTCCCTCCGAGCGACCCCCCATGTCCTGGGGCCAGTCGCTGGGGGCGGTGAAGGTGTAGGAGCTGCCCTGCATGGAGGCGATGGAGTCCAGGGAGAGGGGTCCACTGGCGTGACCCGGCAGTGGGACAGGGAACGAGGAGGCGGCTTTGGAGAAGGCCGAGTTGGAGACCCCAGGGATGCTGTCTCCCAGGGAATGTTCATGGACCAGGGAGGGTCCTGGGTAGGGGTCGTTCGCCTGAGAGCCATCTCCCTTGGGCTTCTTGGCAGCTTGCGTGGCCTGGCATGGGGGAGAAGAGAGAATGATGACGAGGTAGTGAAGAGCATGAAACTACACTGAAATAAAAATCAGCAGACACCAAGGACAATCTACAAATCAGAGTCAGTGAGAGGTCTTAATGATGATTCAACGGAGAATAACTTCTGCTTACCCTCCAGTTCCGTATCCTCTTCAACCTGCTCGGCGTCTTCTCCAGAATCTGAAGGAAGTCGTGTGTCAGTTCTGAAGGACAGGACACTTGGTTTTAACACCTAATATAAAATGGCAATAATAACATACACCCACACATTTCTCATTGACGAAAACAAAACGATTCTCCCAAACTAAAACATTGTAACTAAGCATTCTGCATGTCTTTCCGACTACGAGCGTGAACTAATGAACTATAATCTAAGAGTCACCATCGAGAAGCTCCAGCGTGACAGAGTTGTCCACGTACTCCCACCAGTGTTTCCCGTCAGTGGAGACGGGGATCTCCCAGTTGGACCATTTACAGGCCAGGTGGATGCAGACGCAGGCGATGACTGTGGGCTTGTGCTGCAGGCAGAACGTGGTGAGGTGGAGGCTGCGCAAGGAGAGGCCGGAGCGCAAGACAGGTCACATGGAGAAGAGGGAAGAGAAGAGGGGGGGGGGCAAACACGATAAGTCACAGGCGCTTTAGGCAGAGGTAAACCATAGTACACACAGTATTGAGAACAGAAGAAGCATTGCAAAATAAATGTTATCGTTGACACAGTTGCACACTTAACAAAAGAACAATTACTGCCATGCAGAATAGATCAGGAGTCAGTTTCACATTGTGGCTACCATCCTAGTGGTTACCAAAAGGAGCTGCAGATATAACAATAACTTCAAATTCAAATAAAGACTAGTAGGTTTTTGGTGGGAATGTGACCCAATTTCACCATTCATTAAAGAAATCCACCGCCAATAAATAACACTGGGTCAACATTTTATGGTCCCGTAGAAAATCAGCTTGCAGTAAAATCAAAAGAGCCACTCATTTACACTAACTGGTTGTGGTGAGAAACACACGGACATGTCTTCTAGTCAACTGTAATCCAAGTTGACTCAAGTTCTTTACAACTCAAGTTATGTAGAAATAGATTACGCTACAATATTGAACCTTGAACAATTAAAAAAAAAGGGCCAGAGAGCTAGATAGTCTTCCATTTGAAATACCATGGTAAAAGCTGGATGGTAACCTTGCGCCACAATAAGTTAAATGCCTGGACATAATGCATATTATGTCTCCCGTATCACTGCACTGCCTGAGACTAGTCCGCACAATCCTGAAAAACATCAAATCTAAGAAGTATTCATCACGGTGACTGTAACCCTAATAGAATCCAAACCATAGAACACTAAAATATATATTCCCATTCAAGTCAATTATATTTCTAAAGACTTGGGTACAGTTTCCACTTTTTCCCCTCACTGTTTAGTCTACAGGGTACGGTCAAGTAACCATGGCGAAATCTATTTTTATGACCCAAACAAGGCCTTTCTGTGGCTGGTCACAGAGTTCAGGCATTAAGCAATTCATCCTCTAATTACCATGATGTCTACGGCACAGCGTCAAGCTCTTTAATTCTGTTTACTGTTCACCATAAGCCTGTCCAGTTCTAATGGGTCAAATGCAGCCTGCCTTCTTTAGAACAGACAGTTTTTAGAACAGGCAGTTTTTAGAACACAATGTTGTCTTCAGCTCGATCATATTTGTATTTTAAAAAAATATATATATATATATTTTTCATACAATTGCTGGATTGCGTTAGCAGCAGCTTAATTATGACCAGGCCTAACTAAAAGCATTTATCAAGATCTGTGTCCAGACATTGTAGTTAGTTTTGAGGGTGTTTTTTTTGGCTATGGGAAACAAAAAAGCGATATTAAATCCCAACATGACATCATGGCAAAACGAACCCTTCAGGTCAGGACCTTGTTCTGCCATAATTTGCAGAATATAAACTGTATGGTTGTTTGTAAGTAAAAATTCAAAAAACAAGACCAATACTTATGATGGACAGATATTTTGCAATACAATGAAATGGTGTATTAAAACATGCATTCTTCTCTTCAAATTCAAAAACATGACATTTGAGTAGCTCCGAAAATGGGTTAACATCAAATTGTAATTCGCGCTTCCATTTCTGTTTCTTTTGTCTCTCATATATATATATATCTCGCTCTCATTACATGAAACATTTGCTTAACTGACTGAAAACGTTAACTGCAATTTTTTAAAAACAAATAAAAAAGGTTTGCAGTACTTACCAGGACGACATCTAGTTATGTTTACATCTGTGTAAACTTTAGCTGCTATTCAGGCTACCAAAGTCTCTTTTTTTTTTTTAGACATATGCACTTTTGCAACCGAGCAACCGTGAGGTTCAAGCCCACGACTACACTTCACATTGGGCATTCAACCCCACTGTGCCAACTCTGGTCCCTTGTACAATACACCGCACAGCGACCAGGGCCGGTACCACCAACCACCCCACCCCGTGGAGGGGGCTAGCGTCCCAGAAGCCATCGGCGCATAAAGGGCCGTTGGACACAGAAAGGGTACCCTGCTTACAGGAAGCTATAGTGTGCAGTAGTCACAGTGCAACAAAAAGGCAGGGGGGGGGTGTCAGGATAACAACCTGTTGGTAGCCATGAAATAGGAAGTCTGTGCCAGATCCTTGCTTGCTGTAAGTGAAAGAGACAAGAGGGTTAAGGTTTTTGCCGACCAGTGTTCTCTGTTAGTAATTATAAGTTTACAAATGTTAGCTTTAAAGGTAGACTCATCGATATGATGCAGATGCTAGGGGTGTGAATGTTTAAACGTTAACGAAATGAGGATCCTTAAGCCGACAAAAAAAATCCCTAACCTTTTTCCGCAACAACAAATTTGTTGAAGCATGAGGCTCAACTTCGCCACTGTTTTGGTCCCGTGGCTACCACGTTCTAACAACGTGAAGGCAACCCGTGAGCATACGCAGATACTGTGTGATGCTGTGAGAGCGAAGTCATGCATCTCACTCATCTCAATATCTGCAGTGCTGCTCATTGTGTCTACATTTAATGTACTGTACGTCATGTTTAGTGAAAATGCAAAGGTCAACAACAATTTGTTACACAATTATGTCAGCATTTATCCTTCCACACGACAAGAGGGTCATGGCTAGAAGCGATCCAGCTTTTACCTAACATGCTAGGTTCATTTTCCTAACCTGCTGCTTAAGTTCTCATAAGCTGCTACGAAAAGTAAAATCTGATATTAATTTGACAAAACCTGGATCCCTTCTAGTAATGACCTGACTAGAGGGCATGAAAGACCAAAGAAGGAAGCCTGTACCTCTCACTAGCTGGGAACATTTCACCACATCAGTGTGTGGATGCTCAATAGTTATTTCAAATCCTGGAACAAAATACATGACAGGTGAGTTTCAACAGTAACAGTTTGTCAACGATGCATCAAAGTAATGTTCCATCAATGGTTCTTCCTCTCTATTCTTCAACACAAGAGCACAGTCAGGATTACATGTGGATTATGAAAGGCAGTTCCTCTTTCTTTACATCTAATTAAGGGTGAGTATATTGACGTTGTATAACAAAAATGGCCGCAGATGGTGGCAACATAATTGGAGTATTCCGTAGTTGTGGAGACCACAAATTGGAACATGGATGGGACTGCTGTTTCCAACATCTGAGATTCATCAAAAGAGACCATTTTGACCTGCAGTAATAGAATATTGGCATTGAGGATTGTTTGACGTTACCGTGACACACAGTGCATTCAGAAAGTATTCGCGCCCCTTGACTTTTCCCACATTTTGTTACGTTAAAGCCTTTTTCTAAAATGTATTAAATAAAAACAGTCATTATAGAGTATTGTGTGTAGACTAAGCAAAACACATTTTCGATCTTTTTTTAAGCAAATGTATTACTAATAAAAATTTAAAAAATACCTATATTACATAAGTTGAGACTCTTTCCTATGAAACTCTAAATTGAGCTCAGGTGCGTCATGTTTCCATTGATCATCCTTGAGATGTTTCCACAACTTGATTGGAGTCCCCCTGTGGTAAATTCAATTGATTGGACATGATTTGGAAAGGCACACCACTGTCTATATAAGGTCCCACAGTTGACAGTGGATGTCAGAGCAAAAACCAAGCCATAAGGTTGAAGGAATTGTGCGTAGAGGTCCCGAGACAGGATTGTGTCGAGGCACAGATCTGGGGAAGGGCACCAAAACATTTCTGCAGCATTGAAGGTCCAAGAACACAGTGGCCTCCATCATTCTGAAATGAAAGAAGTTTGGAACAACCAAGACTCTTCCTCGAACTGGCCGCCTAGCGAAATAGAAGCAATCGGGAGAGAAAGGCATTGGTGAGGTGACCAAGAACCCGATGGTCACTCTGATAGAGCCCCAGAGTTCCTCTGTGGAGATGGGAAAACCTTACAGAAGGACAACCATCTCTGCAGCACTCCACCAATCAGACCTTTACGGTAGTGGCCAGACGGAAGCCACTCAGTAAAGGGCACATGAGAGCCCACATGGAGTTTGCCAAAAGGCACCTAAAGACTCAGACCATGAGAAACAAGGTTCTCTGGTCTGATGAAACCAAGATTGATCTCATTGTCCTGAATGCCAAGCATCATGTCTGGAGGAAACCTGGCACCATCCCTACGGTGAAGCATGATGATGGCAGCATCATGCTGTGGGGATGTTTTACAGCAGTAGGGATTGGGAGACAAGTCAGGATTGAGAGAAAGATGAACGGTGCAAATATATATATATATATATATATTTATTTATTTTACATTTGCTAAAATTTCTAGAAAAATATGTTTTTGCTTTGCCATTATGGGGTATTGTGTGTAGATTGAGGGAAAAAAAGCTATTTAAATCCAAATCAAATGTTGTAAAGTAACGAAATGTGGAGAAAGTCAAGGGGTCTGATACTTTCCGAATGCACTGTACCTAATTTAAAATAACTGAAAAATGGAACACGAGGCAATTCATCAATGCCTGACAGCAATGGTCCAACATAATATTCAAACATAACACTTTGTATACTAGATCAAGTTGTCGCTATACTCTCACTCAGTCATTACTTACCTAAAGTCTGCAGCACTATGGTTTCAAGTATCACCAGCTCTTGAGCTTGCTGGAGGTATGCCTGAAGTTCAATAGACAATCATTACATGAAATGTGTAATGTGTCTATCGATACCCCTATTCCAAAGTAACAGTATGGGTTATTTCTTAGTGCCAGTTGTTTTAAATGTAGTCTTGCTACTAGGAATAATATCACCAAGAACATGCCGAGACAGGACAGACATCCGTCTGACAAATACTGCAAATTGCTTCTGTCATACTACTATCAGACTCAGCTTACATCGGGTGACACACCTCAAACTACAAAGGCAGGTGTTGATGCTATTAACAAAAACAGGGAGAATAGCAAAACCTACAATACCCATAGTACCCAGACTTACATTACTCTTCGTATCAAGCGGGGCCTCTTGAGGGTTTAGACAAGCATGTGAAACCTTAATGACATGCTCCAGTTTCCGAGGTTGCTCTTCAACTTTTGCAGCTAGGAATAATGTGGTTGGAGAAATGATCTGTAACAGAAGATAATTAATTGCAATACATTATGTAAACAGGTTGCATATTTAAGGAAAATACAGTCAGGCTAACTAAATACTTACATTTCTGTGGAATTTGGTGAAAGAGTGGTACATATAAAATCTATGCATGTAAACAATTGCTGTATTTATAGTAAGTTGTGAGCTGGAGAAAACGGGTTAAGGAATTCAAGTATGTTCAAATGTAATTTCAGTAAATACATGATTTGTTGTTGGGTATATAACGCAACAGGGTAACCGTGCAAAAGAAAATGACAAGCCCAGCAATAATGCAGGTTCTTGCATTGCCATTGTTTGGGCCGTGGAACTAGCTAGCGCTAACTAGACAGAAAAACGCAATGCTGGTTTGCTAACGTTGGCAAAGGCATGCTGGGCAGCCGTCAATTGGCTATGTGGATATTCATAATAAAACGAAAAAACACACATCAACGTTAGCTAGTTAACATTTAAATTAGGGGAACTAACAGGGAAGATTAGTAAGCTAAATGTTAGCTAGCTATCTTACTGGCAGGCTAACAGCATGCTAGTTGGCGCCAGATAGATGGCCTTCATGTTGTTGACGGATTATGTTTGCTAACTAGTCAATTTGGCTGTACCATTACTACACAACGCCGAATACATTAAAGCGACCACTGGCACATTTGTAATGTCCTGATATTACAAAATATGGCTACTAACTGTGTCCCCAGCTCCCACACACGACACAGCACCCTTGGAAACGGGCCTACGAAGCACCATGTCTATACTCCTTCCTTCGACAAGTCTGATGATGGTTTATAAAAGGATACACGTTGAGTCTCTGGCCCATATCTTGAATGAGGTTTGCCGCCTGTTGTCGGTAAGAAAGCTCTCTATCCGGCTCAACTCCCGTACGGCGGGACGGCGTGGCTTCAAGCTGCTCCCGGGTGAAAAACCATTTCGACGAGGATCCCCGGCACGCCGCCATAGCTCTCCAGCATTCGCACAGGACACCGATAACCGGATTGACGCAAGTACGCTGAAACCATGATCGTCACGTCCCGGAAACCACAATATTGTTTTTTTTCTTCTTTGATATTTTTTTTTTAGGCACGGCCAAACCAACTAGTCAGGCTTTATCGCCACCATTCGCCCTGGATAGTGAACTTCACAGAATGCACAGACATCGCTACGCTATTTCCTGGTTGCTAGCTAAAATTATAATAAGCTGTGTTCGAATGCCCATACTAACATACTACATACGTAATGAGTATATACTACATACTATTTGTTCATTTTAGTATAATGTAAACAAACGGTATCGTTTCAGTTGAGAGTACTAGCTCATCGCCTGTCTACCGGAAGCGGATAACGTTGCTATGCAACCTATTGCTAGCTGGTTAGCATAACAAATTACTAGCTAAACATTTTACGATTTCGGATGTGTTTGTAAATTCAATCTGGGGTGCCAGAGTGTGCTCAACGGCAGTCAAGCACCCAAGCTAACTGGCTAACGTTGGCTAGCTACGTGTTCTCGCTCTGACCATTTTACTCCCCCTTGCAGAGCTGATTAGACTGTTTTCGTGTTATCCAGAGCGTAGGTGACTGTAACTGTACTGCTGTCAACAATTTCATTACTCTTCGACCCCACCGGCCATATTCAACCTGTGTTGAGTGTTTGTAAATTCATCAGTTATTCTGCTGAGAGCGCTCTGAAATCGGAGTAGATAGCCAGAATTAACAGTCTATTGAAACGCACAACGACTATACCACTTAGCTAAGAATGATGTGAATAATCAAGCCAATAAACGTTGGGTGGTTAGACAGCAGATAGTTAATACACTGCCTGGTAAGTTCGATGTATTAGGTCACCGTACACAAATTGTCAGCCAACGTAACTTAACTTATTTGAAAAGTCATTACTTTATTACAGTTATCAACATTTTGTTAACATTTGTAATAATTAGTTAAAGCAATGAATTTGTATCCGCTCTCATCAGACTTTTTTCCGCTATTTTCTTCAAATCTGAAAACGTTGTGAAGCCAACTCCCATTTTCTGAAGAATTGCATTATGGGCCCTAAAAACACGGAAATAGTGTCCACTTAATGAATATTTCGTATTTTGGCGAATTTAGTACGACATCCGGGAACCTTTGGCATACTAACTTGGCATACTAACTAATATCCATACTATGTCCAAAAAGTATACTATATACTTCATTCACGTCACTAATAGTGCAGTTAGTATGAGTATTCGAACACCGCTATAGTTTGCCTTTTTTTCAGTTTATGTGACAAAACAAGCTAGTGTAGAGAATCATTGTACCATCTAAACCGCTGAGAAAAAATATTTTCCAGAACCACAGATATTGCATTATCAGCTGTTTGAAGCTGGTGTGCAAAACGAAAGTAAAAGATGCAACAACAAAAAAATGTAAGAACTGGAAGCAAAGAAATAGAGCACATAGAACCGATCTACTGCTTCTTAGACTTGCTTTCAATGAGACTGATAGATCTATAACTAATAGTTCTTTGTGAATTTGGTCGGATCGCCCAAAAAGTTACATATTGCAGCTTTAAAACTAGAATCCTTAGATGCTACATCCCTTTTTGGACTTATAAATGAATGATATATACCCATAGTTTATTGAAGAATTTAACTTGTAAATGCCTCATGAGCTGTCTTACCACATGATAACCCAAAATATAAACTTGTTTTCCTCTAATGTTTGTAAACATTACAAATGTAAAGACACTGTATAGCCTCAAAACATGGTTAAAACTATAATTTTGATATTATGGATATGGTCCTTACATCGATAGCTATGTCTATGAAGAGTGGTTACATTTCTCCAGCCCCATCCCTCAGCTTTTTACCTAAAAAGGGGCAAGGAACCTTTGGATATTGTTTCTTCTACTGATTGCCTCATTAAGAACACCCCTTTTCTAAAGAAATTGTCAAAGACTCCAACCACTCGAGTCACAGTCTGTTCTCTCTGCTATTGCACGGCAAGCAGTAACGATGCACCAAGTCTGGAACCAACAGGACTCTGAACTAGAGGTCGAACGATTAATCGGAATGGCCGTTTAATTAGGGCCGATTTCAAGTTTTCATAACATTCAGAAATCTGTATTTTTGGACACCGATTTGGCCGATTTTTTATAATTTTTTTTAACTCCTTTATTTATCTTGGCAAGTCAGTTAAGAACACATTCTTATTTTCAAAGACGCCTAGGAACGGTGGGTTAACTGCCTTGTTCAGGGGCAGAATGACAGATTTTTACCTTGTCAGCTTGAGAATTCAATCTTGCAACCTTACGGTTAACTAGTCCAACGCTCTTACCACCTGCCTTACATTGCACTACACGAGAAGCCTGCCTGTTATGCGAATGCAGTAAGAAGCCACGGTAAGTTGCTAGCTAGCATTAAACTTATCTTATAAAAAACAATCAATCAATCAATCATTATCACTAGTTAACTACACATGGTTGATGATATTATTAGTTTATCTAGCGTGTCCGGCGTTGCATATAATCGATGCGGTGCGCATTCGCGAAAAAGGACTCTCGTTGCGCCAACGTGTACCTAACCATAAACATCAGTGCCTTTCTTAAAATCAATACACAAGTATATATTTTTAAACCTGCATATTAAACCTGCATATTTAGTTAATATTGCCTGCTAACATTTAACTAGGGATAATGTGTCACTTCTCTTGCAACAGAGTCAGGGTATATGCAGCAGTTTGGGCCTCCTGGCTCGTTGCGAACTGGGTGAAGACTATTTCTTCCTAACAAAGACAGCCAACTTCGCCAAACGGGGGATGATTTAACAAAAGCGCATTTGCAAAAAAAAGCACAATCGTTGCACCACTGTACCTAACCATAAACATCAATGCCTTTCTTAAAATCAATACACAGAAGTATATTTTTTAAACCTGCATATTTAGCTAAAATAAATCCAGGTTAGCAGGCAATATTAACCGGATGAAATTGTGTCACTTCTCTTGTGTTCATTGCATGCAGAGTCAGGGTATATGCAACAGTTTGGGCCGCCTGGCTCGTTGCAAACTAATTTGCCAGAATTTTACGTAATTATGACATAACTTTGAAGGTTGTGCAATGTAACAGGAATATTTAGACTTATGGATGCCACCCATTAGAAAAAATACGGAACGGTTTCCTATTTCACTGAAAGAATAAACGTTTTGTTTTCGAGATGATAGTTTCCGGATTCGACCATATTAATGACCTAAGGCTCGTATTTCTGTGTGTTATTATGTTATAATTAAGTCTATGATTTGATAGAGCAGTCTGACTGAGCGATGGTAGGCAGCAGCAGGCTCGTAAGCATTCATTCAAACAGCACTTTTGTGCATTTGCAAGCAGCTCTTCACTGTGCTTCAAGCATTGCACTGTTTATGACTTCAAGCCTATCAACTCCCAGGATTAGGCTGGCGTAACCAATGTGAAATGGCTAGCTAGTTAGCGGGGTGCACGCTAATAGCTTTTCAAATGTCACTCGCTCTGAGACTTGGAGTAGTTGTTTCCCTTGCTCTGCAGCCTCTCCGCGGCTTTTGTGGAGCGATGGGTAACGATGCTTCGAGAGTGGCTGTTGTCGATGTGTTCCTGGTTCGAGCCCAGGTAGGAGTGAGGAGAGGGACGGAAGCTATAATGTTGCACTGGCAATACTAAAGTGCCTATAAGAACATCCAATAGTCAAAGGTATATGAAATACAAATCGTATAGAGAGAAATAGTCCTATAATTCCTATAATAACTACAACCTAAAACTTCATACCTGGGAATATTGAAGACTCATGTTAAAAGGAACCACCAGCTTTCATATGTTCTCATGTTCTGAGCAAGGAACTTAAACGTTAGCTTTCTTACATATTGCACTTTTTCTTTCTTATTTTGTTTTTGCATTATTTAAACCAAATTGAACATGTTTCATTATTTATTTGAGGCTAAATTGATTTTATTGATGTATTATATTAAGTTAAAATAAGTGTTCATTCAGTATTGTTGTAATTGTCATTATTACCAATACATTTTAAAAATCGTCTGATTAATCGGTATCAGCTTTTTTTGGTCCTCCAATAATCGGTATCTGCGTTGAAAAATCATAATCGGTCGACCTCTACTCTGAACAGCTTCTATGCCCAAGCCATAAGACTGGTTAATAGTTAGCTAAATAGGTAACCAAGTACCTGCATTGACTCCTTTTTGTACAATCTTATTTTGACTCATCACATATGCTGCTACTGTTAACTATCTGTCAGTTTATTCCTAGTTATATGTACCTCAATTGGGGCGGCAGGTAGCCTAGTGGTTAGAACGTTGAGCCAGTAACCGAAAGGTTGCTAGAACGAATCCCTGAGCCGACAAGGTACAAATCTGTTGTTTAAAAATAAAATAAAAATTATTTCACCTTTATTTAACCAGGTAGGCTAGTTGAGAACAAGTTCTCATTTGCAACTGCGACCTGGCCTAGATAAAGCATAGCAATTCGACACATACAACAACACAGAGTTACACATGGAATAAACAAAACATACAGTCAATAATACAGTAGAACTAAAGAAAACAAAAAGCCTATATACAGTGAGTGCAAATGAGGTAAGTTAAGGCAATAAATAGGCCATGGTGGTGAAGTAATTATAATATAGCAATTAAACACTGGAATGGTAGATGTGCAGAAGATGAATGTGCAAGTAGAGATGCTGTGGTGCAAAAGAGCAAGATAAATAAATAAATACAGTATGGGGATGAGGTAGATAGATGTGCTGTTTACAGATGGGCTATATACAGGTACAGTGATCTGTGAGCTGCTCTGACAGCTGGTGCATAAAGTTAGTGAGGGAGATGTGAGTCTCCAGCTTCAGAGATTTTTGCAGTTCGTTTCTGTCATTGGCAGCAGAGAACTGGAAGGAAAGATGACCAAAGGGGGAATTGGCTTTGGGGGTGACCAGTGAGCTGAGTGGAGCGCGTGCTACGAGTGGGTGCTGCTATGGTGACCAGTGAGCTGAGATAAGGCGGGGCTTTACCATGCAGAGACTTGTAGATAACCTGTAGCCAGTGGGTTTGTCGATGAGTATGAAGTGGAGGCCAGCCAAAGAGAGCATACAGGTTGCTGTGGTGGGTAGTATACAGGGCTTTGGTGACAAAACGGATGGCACTGTGATAGACTGCATCCAGTTTGTTGAGTAGAGTGTTGGAGGCTATTTTATAGATGACATCACCGAAGTCGAGGATCGTTAGTATGGTCAGCTTTATGAGGGTATGTTTGGCAGCATGAATGAAGGATGCTTTGTTGCGATATAGGAAGCCAATTCTATATTTAATTTTGGATTGGAGATGCTTTATGTGAGTCTGGAAGGAGAGTTTACAGTCTAACCAGACACCTAGGTATTTGTAGTTGTCCACATATTCTAAGTCAGAGCCGTCCAGAGTAGTGATGCTGGACTGGTTAGCAGGTGCTAGCAGGGATCGGTTGAATAACATGCATTTAGTTTTACTTGTGTTTAAGAGCAGTCGTTCTGCCCCTGAACAAGGCAGTTAACCCACTGTTCATAGGCTGTCATTGTAAATAACACTTGTTAACTGACTTGACTTTTTATATAAAAATGTACCTTTTACTCGGCACATTGACTCGGTACTGGTACCACAGGAGGTTGGTGGCACCTTAATTTGGGAGGTCAGGCTCGTTGTAATCGCTGGAGCCAAATAAGTGGAATGGTTTCCACGGTTTCCATGTGTTTGATGCCATTCCATTGACTCCATGCAAGGCATTATTATGAGCCAACCTCCTGTGTGTGCTAACCTTACCACTTCCGGGTTGGAGCGAGCGGTCGCATCCGCATTTCGCTCCGCAGGTAGCATAACTTTTTCATTACATTTCATTACATTTCATTATAGTACAACGGTTTGATTTGTCTAATCTTAGCAATTTCTTCTTAGCTAGTGTAAAGAATTGCTATTTCTTATGCAAGTGACCAGCCTACTGCTATTACATTGCTAGAACTGAGACAACGTATTTTCACAGTGAAACATGTTAGGTCCCATACAGGATAGCTTCCACACCCACACACACACATACACACACTAACTGCCGAGGACACACAGATAAGACATACACCCACACATTGGGAGGAAGAGACACAGCCTTGACTTGCAGACACAAGCACACACACACAATCTCCTTCCTAGCCGAACATTGTGTGACTGAGAACAGCCCGACGAGACCCGGAGGAACGACGGACGGCTCAACAGGACCAATCCAAGAAGACAACACTGTCCTCAACTGTGGCCAACCAAAAGACCGTGACTTCCAGACTCAACCTACTTTCTGTACTGTACATAACATGCTTGCAATCTGTTATCGGGGCTTCTTTCTGCTGGTTCCTTGTGAGCCAAATGAATGAGCCCGTATACGTTGTACCAGATATCTTTACTCTGAATAAACTGTCGCTTGTCATTGAATTGACCACCTTGTCCGAATCGATCCTTGACCGACTCGCCCTATCTACATATCCCATTATCAACACTAGCTACATAGCCGTCTTTGTATCAAAGATAATTGCGTAATTATCGTATTTCGTCGTCCAAACGTAGTCTTCACTGCTCTGCCCAGCAGCTAGCCAGCTAGCAAACGTCCACCGATTAGCAGCACTGTAGAAACTATTACACTCAACTGAACGACTTGATTAGTGTAGTGTTAGCTAGCTACATAGCTGTCTTTGCTGTCTTCGTATCCAAGATAATTGTGTAGTCTTAGAGTGATTATCTTAATTTACCGAGGTTAGCTAGCCAGCTATTTGTCATCCTTAACGTAGGAGACACTGCTAGCTAGCCAACAGCTAGCCAACGTCTTCCGAATAGAACTCAACAACCCGGTCGCATTCCGCTTCGCTCCACAGGTAGTATCACATTTTCATTTAATTTCATTACAGTACAACGGTTTGATTTGTTTGATCGTAGCTAGCTACATAGCTAGCTACATAGCCGTCTTTGTATCAAAGATAATTGTGTAGTCTAGAGCGATTTTCTAGGTTAGCTAGCCAGCTATTGTCGTTCTTTAACGCAACGTAACGTAATCAACACTGCTAGCTAGCCAGCTAGCCCCGAATAGCAGCACTGTAGAAACTATTACACTCAACGGAACGACTTGATTAGTGTAGTGTCAACAATGCAGCCACTGCCAGCTAGCCTACAAAGTCAACAACGCAGCCACTGCCAGCTAGCCTACTTCAGCAGTACTGTATCATTTTAATCATTTTAGTCAATAAGATTCTTGCTACGTAAGCTTAACTTTCTGAACATTCGAGACGTGTAGTCCACTTGTCATTCCAATCTCCTTTGCATTAGCGTAGCCTCTTCTGTAGCCTGTCAACTATGTGTCTGTCTATCCCTGTTCTCTCCTCTCTGCACAGACCATACAAACGCTCCACACCGCGTGGCAGCGGCCACCCTAATCTGGTGGTCCCAGCGCGCACGACCCACGTGGAGTTCCAGGTCTCCGGTAGCCTCTGGAACTGCCGATCTGCGGCCAACAAGGCAGAGTTCATCTCAGCCTATGCCTCCCTCCAGTCCCTCGACTTCTTGGCACTGACGGAAACATGGATCACCACAGATAACACTGCCACTCCTACTGCTCTCTCTTCGTCCGCCCACGTGTTCTCGCACACCCCGAGAGCTTCTGGTCAGCGGGGTGGTGGCACCGGATCCTCATCTCTCCCAAGTGGTCATTCTCTCTTTCTCCCCTTACCCATCTGTCTATCGCCTCCTTTGAATTCCATGCTGTCACAGTTACCAGCCCTTTCAAGCTTAACATCCTTATCATTTATCGCCCTCCAGGTTCCCTCGGAGAGTTCATCAATGAGCTTGATGCCTTGATAAGCTCCTTTCCTGAGGACGGTTCATCTCTCACAGTTCTGGGCGACTTTAACTTCCCCACGTCTACCTTTGACTCATTCCTCTCTGCCTCCTTCTTTCCACTCCTCTCCTCTTTTGACCTCACCCTCTCACCTTCCCCCTACTCACAAGGCAGGCAATACGCTCGACCTCATCTTTACTAGATGCTGTTCTTCCACTAACCTCATTGCAACTCCCCCAAGTCTCTGACCACTACCTTGTATCCTTTTCCCTCTCGCTCTCATCCAACACTTCCCACACTGCCCCTACTCGGATGGTATCGCGCCGTCCCAACCTTCGCTCTCTCTCCCCCGCTACTCTCTCCTCTTCCATCCTATCATCTCTTCCCTCTGCTCAAACCTTCTCCAACCTATCTCCTGATTCTGCCTCCTCAACCCTCCTCTCCTCCCTTTCTGCATCCTTTGACTCTCTATGCCCCCTATCCTCCAGGCCGGCTCGGTCCTCCCCTCCCGCTCCGTGGCTCGACGACTCATTGCGAGCTCACAGAACAGGGCTCCGGGCAGCCGAGCGGAAATGGAGGAAAACTCGCCTCCCTGCGGACCTGGCATCCTTTCGCTCCCTCCTCTCTACATTTTCCTCTTCTGTCTCTGCTGCTAAAGCCACTTTCTACCACTCTAAATTCCAAGCTTCTGCCTCTAACCCTAGGAAGCTCTTTGCCACCTTCTCCTCCCTCCTGAATCCTCCTCCCCCCTCCCTCTCTGCAGATGACTTCGTCAACCATTTTGAAAAGAAGGTCGACGACATCCGATCCTCGTTTGCTAAGTCAAACGACACCGCTGGTTCTGCTCACACTGCCCTACCCTGTGCTCTGACCTCTTTCTCCCTCTCTCTCCAGATGAAATCTTGTGTCTTGTGACGGCCGGCCGCCCAACAACCTGCCCGCTTGACCCTATCCCCTCCTCTCTTCTCCAGACCATTTCCGGAGACCTTCTCCCTTACCTCACCTCGCTCATCAACTCATCCCTGACCGCTGGCTACGTCCCTTCCGTCTTCAAGAGAGCGAGAGTTGCACCCTTCTGAAAAAACCTACACTCGATCCCTCCGATGTCAACAACTACAGACCAGTATCCCTTCTTTCTTTTCTCTCCAAAACTCTTGAACGTGCCGTCCTTGGCCAGCTCTCCCGCTATCTCTCTCAGAATGACCTTCTTGATCCAAATCAGTCAGGTTTCAAGACTAGTCATTCAACTGAGACTGCTCTTCTCTGTATCACGGAGGCGCTCCGCACCGCTAAAGCTAACTCTCTCTCCTCTGCTCTCATCCTTCTAGACCTATCGGCTGCCTTCGATACTGTGAACCATCAGATCCTCCTCTCCACCCTCTCAGAGTTGGGCATCTCCGGCGCGGCCCACGCTTGGATTGCGTCCTACCTGACAGGTCGCTCCTATCAGGTGGCGTGGCGAGAATCTGTCTCCTCACCACGCGCTCTCACCACTGGTGTCCCCAGGGCTCTGTTCTAGGCCCTCTCCTATTCTCGCTATACACCAAGTCACTTGGCTCTGTCATAACCTCACATGGTCTCTCCTATCATTGCTATGCAGACGACACACAATTCATCTTCTCCTTTCCCCCTTCTGATGACCAGGTGGCGAATCGCATCTCTGCATGTCTGGCAGACATATCAGTGTGGATGACGGATCACCACCTCAAGCTGAACCTCGGCAAGACGGAGCTGCTCTTCCTCCCGGGGAAGGACTGCCCGTTCCATGATCTCGCCATCACGGTTGACAACTCCATTGTGTCCTCCTCCCAGAGCGCTAAGAACCTTGGCGTGATCCTGGACAACACCCTGTCGTTCTCAACTAACATCAAGGCGGTGGCCCGTTCCTGTAGGTTCATGCTCTACAACATCCGCAGAGTACGACCCTGCCTCACACAGGAAGCGGCGCAGGTCCTAATCCAGGCACTTGTCATCTCCCGTCTGGATTACTGCAACTCGCTGTTGGCTGGGCTCCCTGCCTGTGCCATTAAACCCCTACAACTCATCCAGAACGCCGCAGCCCGTCTGGTGTTCAACCTTCCCAAGTTCTCCCACGTCACCCCGCTCCTCCGCTCTCTCCACTGGTTTCCAGTTGAAGCTCGCATCCTCTACAAGACCATGGTGCTTGCCTACGGAGCTGTGAGGGGAACGGCACCTCAGTACCTCCAGGCTCTGATCAGGCCCTACACCCAAACAAGGGCACTGCGTTCATCCACCTCTGGCCTGCTCGCCTCCCTACCACTGAGGAAGTACAGTTCCCGCTCAGCCCAGTCAAAACTGTTCGCTGCTCTGGCCCCCAATGGTGGAACAAACTCCCTCACGACGCCAGGACAGCGGAGTCAATCACCACCTTCCGGAGACGCCTGAAACCCCACCTCTTTAAGGAATACCTAGGATAGGATAAGTAATCCTTCTCACCCCCCTTTTAAGATTTAGATGCACTATTGTAAAGTGACTGTTCCACTGGATGTCATAAGGTGAATGCACCAATTTGTAAGTCGCTCTGGATAAGAGCGTCTGCTAAATGACTTAAATGTAAAATGTAAATGTAAATGCAACTTCCCAAATACAGAAATCATCTCTGTAGGATGCATACAGGGATGATTTCTGTATTTTGAAAACTTGATTGCTTGACAAGCAAAATATTTTTCGACTATGTCAACAATGGACTAATGAAACAAATACCCAAATATTGTTTTGGGGTGGAATTTTACTTTAAATTAAGACCAAATAGACAATTTTGACTTTGTGGCTGTGGAATCTGTACAGATTGGAGGCCCAGCAATCTATGGTTCATTCGTTCATTCAGTTTCTCACCACTCTCTAATGGTCATGGCTAGAAGGGACACAATTTTTGTCAAATTAACCTCAAACGTTTTTAGCTAACCCTAACCCTTTTCCAAACCTTAGCCCAATTCTCCTAACCTACTATTTTAATTTTCCTAACCTGCTGCGTAAATTCTCCTAACCTACTATGAAAAGACTGATCTGACAAAAGTTGTATCCCATCTAGTTAAAATCCTCTCTTACCTGCTGGCTTGTACAGCTGTTTGTTTGAATTAACTTAATTTACTGAATATTTGAAGCTGTTTGAAATGAACATTCAATTTTATTTAGTCATAAACAGCAAAAAGAGGGTTGACCACAGATGACTTCCAACACTGTAAACAAAAATCACGATAAATTAGCTAAATAGATTAAAAATATCTTCATAATTAAATATTTACATTTTGGTCATGCAATAGGTTGTATTTGTTTTATGGACCTGCCAATACTCAAGAGTAATTTGAAAGTCAAACATCGTTTTCCATTTTTTTTTGACAATATCTTCATGCTGTAAATCACTGAAATTGTTCTCTTTTAATCCCCAAAAAGTCCAGTGCATTGCCTGCAAGCAGTTTGTCCTGAAAAGGAAAAGCAAACACATGGAAATTCATAAACCATCATGTTCCCGCTCTTATTCTTTTATCACAGACACTTTTTGCAAGAGAAAGAAAGCACATTCAGTGTGTTACCTTACCTTTAAACCACCATTAAACTCCTTTATGGACTCTATTAATGTTCCTGGCTGCAGCTCACCCAGTGGGAATGGATAGTCTGTTCCTAACATCACCTTATCCTATGGAAGAAAATAACAAGAGCTGAGACTGTCATAAATGGTCAACTCTACCAATACAAACTTCAAACTTTCAAGCCTTTTTTAAACTACTTAGTAATGAGAAATATAATTTGTCTAGATCAGTGAAGATAACTACATTGCCATTTAGAAATTAGACACATCACTGCATACCTTTCCAATCACATCAATAAGTAGCTTGAGGGCGATGGGGTCATGCACTAAGGAGTCAGTGTAGAAGGAGCCCAGGTATTTCCGTGGGTTGACTTTGTTATCCACAGCACAGAGGTCAGGTCGGACCTGGAACCCATGTTCAATTCGGCCAATAGTGAACGGGAAAGAACCCCCTAGGGAAATAACGTTGCTTCACACGTCAATCTTTCAGTGGTGATTCTTGGATTCTCCCAGCTCACACTTTTACTGTTTACTGAATGTCATTATTTGTTCCTCTATATGTTGTACATTACCTCCATGAGCAAAGCAGACCTTCAACTTGGGAAATCTCTCAAAGACACCTCCGAAGATCATTGAGCAAATGGCCATGGTAGTCTCGGATGGCATACCTGTACAAAAAAAGAAAAAGAAAAAAGGTTACTCATTTGTGACAACGTCATCCAGGTAGTTCAGGTAGATCATAACAGAGCTGAGTCTTTATCCTATCACTCACCCACTAACCAGGGGAGCCAGTACTTGGCCATCCTCCCATCGATCTGCATGTCCCATGGGTGTACAAACAAGGAACAGCTCAGTTCCTCAGCAGCCTATAGAAAAGCGGGAGTATCACTCATGATTTTCATAATCGACATCATTACACAGTCATGATGAATTGATACTTGAACATCAAATGTGTCTAGTTCCACTAATATCTGGTCCACAAACTATCTTAGGTGTAGTCTAGAAAGAGCAAGAGTATGATTTTCAGTAGTGTTTCTATCTGGCTTTGTAACACTATAGCTGGAATATCACTAGGAATATAGCTGCCCATTTAAATAAATCAATTCACTTATATGGCTCTTACAGCATAGATTGGGTAGAGTTCGGGGGCGTTAAGATCCCAGGTGTTAATGTGGGAGCCGATCTGGACACCAGGGAAGCCCAGCTGCCTAACACAACGCTTCATCTCCAGCACAGCCAGGTCAGGAGCCTGCATGGGCAGGGTACCCAACCCCACGAAGCGTCGGGGGTGGAGCGCCACTGTCTTAGCCAGGTCGTCATTCAGGATCCCACACAGGTCCAGGGTGTCATGAGGTTTTGCCTGTCACACAGGGAAGTGAACCCAACACAACCAAAGTCTTAGTAATGCATTGGCAGCTATGTTCACAGAGAAGTAAGCACATCAAAGTCTTAGAAAAGAGAGAAGTGATGTAAAATAAAAAACATGTCAGAGAGTAAAAGTAAGGATATATTTTTTTATTTTTGCATTGTAACTTAAAAAATACCATAATATATCTGGCACTAATAGTGGAATGATAGTGTTTCACAGTATTACTTACCCAACAGTGGTTATGATTGTCTGTAATATTCACCTGTTGATTTCTCCCACCAGAGCATTATCTGTTGTCATTCTGGGATCACTGTTCTGACGTTTTGGCTGTGTGGTCTTGTGGAAATCGCTGTGCCATTTCCTGGTTGCTAAAATTCTACACTGTTCACTCAATTTCAGTGTGTGGTTGCAACCTGGTCTCAGAGCATTTCTGATGATTTTGTATGTTAATCAGATGATGCTCCAATTAGTAAGATATGTTACATTTTATATGGTATGTATTATTTTGTGGATGTCCATCACCTATTTCGTATGATAAATTGCGAATTATAATTTGTATGATAAAATATTGTTTTTACAGCTGTTTGAAGCAGGTGGACCAAAACCAAACGCTTCAAAAAACCTTTTTAGTCCCCCAACTTCAAACAGCGCTGAAAACGATATTTTTTGGTACAATGATTCCCTACAATATTCAGTGCTTGTTTTCTCACATAAACTGAAATTGAGCGAACAGTGTAGAATTGTAGCAACCAGGGAATGAGTGATTTCCACTAGATATCACAGCCACAAAGCCAGAACAGATTTCACAGTTTGACAGATGCTGCTCTGGCGGGAGAAATCAATAGGCGAATATCACAGCCAATCACAACACTGGCGGGTAAGGAATGCCGCATTCAAAACAACCTGGAACTCTGAGAAACAGGAGGTCAAATCTTGACGTCAGTGATCTTCAGGTCGGAAAGTCGGAGCTCTAGAAAGAGGCCTGAGTTCTCGAGTTGGAATTCTGAGTAGAAGCTAGTTTTTTCCCGAGTTCCCAATTGTTTTGAACGCGCTGAGGTCAGAAGTCGGGGATTTCCGAGTTCCCATTTCCGAGATCCCAGTTGTTTTGAACGTGGCATAATAGTGTGAAACTATTAGCGCCAGATATATTATGTACATTTTCTGAAATATCCTATGTGAAGCACCTTTAACAAAAATCTGCTGTTTATTTTTTCCCCTTGCAGACAGACTTACCCAGTAGTTAAACATGACAGGCACTGTGGACAAGGCTTGGACCGTCACCCCTAAAGTAGAGCATCATCATCATCATCATCATCAAAACCCACAACATTACAATACAGACTTACTTTACAGGCAACATGAATGACTCTGCCGGCTTCAAAATATGCTGCCAAGAGGATTTTGACATGAGGATGATATTGGATATGTGTGTGTATACCGTGTGCATCCATGTCCCGAATCCTTGCGTCTGCATCCCAACAGTTTTCCTGGATCACACGGAACAACTTCCCGTCTTTCATCATTTTTGCTTCCCCCTAAAATATGGATTGGCACAAAACTCCAGAGAATGAAGGACACTTGATTTGTTCTTTTTTTGGTTTCTATGCCTTCCATTGTCTTCATTGCTTCATGCCTACAATTTATGTTTGATGAGCAAGATGATGTGCCACTAGAGATTCTGGGTTCGAGTCCAGGCTCTGTTGCAGCCGGCTGCGACCGGGCGACCCATGGGGCGGTGCACAATTGGCTCAGCATCGTCCGGGTTAGGGGAAGGTTTGGCCGGGATCGATGTCCTTGACTCATTGTGCACTAGTGACTCCTGTGGCGGGCTGGGTGCAGTGCATGACACAGTCGCCAGGTGTACAGTGTTTTCTCCGACACATTGGTGCGGCTGGCTTCCGGGTTAAGTGGGCGGAGAATGCACGGCTGTCTACCTTTGCCTCTCCCCATTCCGTACAGAAGTTGCAGTGATTAGACAAGACTGTAACTACCAATTGTGGAGAAAAAGGGGTAATAAACAATAGAAAAGAAAAAAACAAGAACACTTCTATGTCATATAAGAAGCAAATCACTCAAGTGGAATTGAGATGTGTGTATGTGTAATCAGCCACCTGATGGAGGCAAAGACAAACATTTGGAAACTAGAGAGGGAGTTGAAAATGTCTCATTGGCTATTACTTTACATTCAGGTGTCAACACACACAACAGCAAGTACTCACACACACACATAAGCTGTGTTTACAAGCAGCCCAAATCTGATCACTAATTGATAATTTAATCAATCAGATCAGCTCTGAAAAAGATCTGATGTGAAAAGATCTGATGTGATTGGTCAATTGGACCAATTAGGGTAACAAATACTTCAACACAGTCATAGTGACACACAGGTGTTGCTGGACCCAGTGGGTGTCAGTGTCTGTATGAAATCTTACTGTGCTGCCCACTCACTACCCACAGGTGGCGCCAAGTGGGAGGGTTGGCTTTGTGTTAGCCTCGCCGAGAAACAGGCTTCGAGGCGTGACAACGATGTGATTTTTGAGGTATGGCAACACTAGACTAGCTTTGTGTGAATGAGATCTTGTAGAGAGCCCAGGAGAGCCTGAGTAGAGGGCTGGCCTGCTCATTAGGCAGGATTAGGTGGTCGCCTACAGCCACAGATTGACAAGGGTGGAATTTTCTGAGCTAAACTGACCAAGATGCACCTCCAACAATACATAAAACCTCACATAATTCTGGCCAAAATCAACAACAATTTCTCTCAACCAGTGGTATATGGGTTTTTTAGGGGAGCATTGATGCCACGCTGTGATAAGCAGTGCCCACTTTGTCAAAGGCAGTGAGGCAAAATATTTATCTTGTCCATTCTCAACGTGCCTCTCCAGGGTCCTCTTGGAGAGACACATCGCTGCAGGGCCCTACCCACATTCCGTCATGAAAAAGAATGTAACATAAATCATGTAGCAGATATAGCACATGGTAGAAAAGAGTATATGGAGGTACAATGTAATGAGACGGACACTTTTTACATCATGCAGGTTTCTCCGACCAAATAACCTAACCTAAATGATGCCTGATCAAATAAAAAATGCGCTGACATGTTAACAAACAACATATCCTAAAAACAGGACAGGTCAAAGTCAAATGGACAATATGAGATGGACAATCAGGCTACTCAACTGCTGTCCAGGAGTTTCATCCCGTTACATTTTTTACAAGCTTATCATAGCGAAAAAATAAAATAATTTTGCATTTCTCGCTGGGTAAACACATTGCAAATAGGCTCAGGATAACTCCTCCGGGCCCGTGGTTACACCCCAGTAAGCACGGGCCCAGTAAGCACAGGCCGACGTGGTAGGCCACACCCAGTAAGCACAGGCCGACATGGTAGGCCTCACCCCAGTAAGCACGGGCCGACGTGGTAGGCCACACCCCAGTAAGCACGGGCCGACGTGGTAGGCCACACTCCAGTAAGCACAGGCCGACGTGGTAGGCCTCACCCCAGTAAGCACAGGCCGACGTGGTAGGCTACACCCCAGTAAGCACAGGCCGACACAATGTTTCTTACTGGTATTATTCTAGTAGGGGAGACAATGTTTTTGTCTCGTCTAGGGAGGCAGAATGGCCAGGACCAACCCTGCCTGTGTAGTAGCATTGCAGGCCAAGGTAACTGCTGTATGTGGCATTATCACATCTCATGGATCATGGGCAGGCAAGCTCTCATAACAAGGAGTTAGATCACATCTCAATTCAGTGAGAACAATGTACACCACATATACAAATGGCAAGTACACTACAGCTCCATTCAAATTTGAAAGCTTGCTGATACATGGACTAAATAGGCTGTATGCTTGATACATGGACTAAATAGGCTGTATGCTTGATACATGGACTAAATAGGCTGCATGCTTGATACATGGACTAAATAGGCTGTATGCTTGATACATGGACTAAATAGGCTGTATGCTTGATACATGGACTAAATAGACTGTATGCTTGATACATGGACTAAATAGGCTGTATGCTTGATACGCGGACTAAATAGGCTGCATGCTTGATACATGGACTAATAGGCTGCATGCTTGATACATGGACTAAATAGGCTGTATGCTTGATACATGGACTAAATAGGCTGTATGCTTGATACATGGACTAAATAGGCTGTATGCTTGATACATGGACTAAATAGGCTGTATGCTTGATACATGGACTAAATAGGCTGTATGCTTGATACATGGACTAAATAGGCTGTATGCTTGATACATGGACTAAATAGGCTGTATGCTTGATACATGGACTAAATAGGCTGTATGCTTGATACGCGGACTAAATAGGCTGCATGCTTGATACATGGACTAAATAGGCTGCATGCTTGATACATGGACTAAATAGGCTGTATGCTTGATACATGGACTAAATAGGCTGTATGCTTGATACATGGACTAAATAGGCTGTATGCTTGATACATGGACTAAATAGGCTGTATACTTGATACATGGACTAAATAGGCTGTATGCTTAATACATGGACTAAATAGGCTGTATGCTTGATACGCGGACTAAATAGACTGCATGCTTGATACATGGACTAAATAGGCTGTATGCTTGATACGCCGACTAAATAGGCTGTATGCTTGATACATGGACTAAATAGGCTGTATGCTTGATACATGGACTAAATAGGCTGTATGCTTGATACATGGACTAAATAGGCTGTATGCTTGATACATGGACTAAATAGACTGTATGCTTGATACATGGACTAAATAGGCTGTATGCTTGATACGCGGACTAAATAGGCTGCATGCTTGATACATGGACTAAATAGGCTGCATGCTTGATACATGGACTAAATAGGCTGCATGCTTGATACATGGACTAAATAGGCTGTATGCTTGATACATGGACTAAATAGGCTGTATGCTTGATACATGGACTAAATAGGCTGTATGCTTGATACATGGACTAAATAGGCTGTATACTTGATACATGGACTAAATAGGCTGTATGCTTGATACATGGACTAAATAGGCTGCATGCTTGATACATGGACTAAATAGGCTGCATGCTTGATACATGGACTAAATAGGCTGTATGCTTGATACATGGACTAAATAGGCTGTATGCTTAATACATGGACTAAATAGGCTGTATGCTTGATACGCGGACTAAATAGACTGCATGCTTGATACATGGACTAAATAGGCTGTATGCTTGATACATGGACTAAATAGGCTGTATGCTTGATACATGGACTAAATAGACTGCATGCTTGATACATGGACTAAATAGGCTGTATGCTTGATACATGGACTAAATAGGCTGTATGCTTGATACATGGACTAAATAGGCTGTATGCTTGATACATGGACTAAATAGGCTGTATGCTTGATACATGGACTAAATAGGCTGTATGCTTGATACATGGACTAAATAGGCTGTATGCTTGATACATGGACTAAATAGGCTGTATGCTTGATACATGGACTAAATAGGCTGTATGCTTGATACATGGACTAAATAGGCTGTATACTGTATAACGTGAAATCTGTTGCTAAAGTCTGTAATAAATGATACATCAAGTAAAACTTTTAATTTCCATTATGCTGTAGAATGTGCACATTTATCAGTATATGGAAAGGTAACCGAAAAAATATTCTTTAACATTAAATGTTTTTTTTCTATTGTGTTATTGAATGTACGTTTGTTAATTCCATGTGTAACTCTGTGTTGTTGTTTGTGTCGCACTGCTTTGCTTTATCTTGGCCAGGTCGCAGCTGTAAATGAGAAGTTGTTCTCAACTGGCCTACCTGGTTAAATAAAGGTGAAATTAAAAAAAAAATATATATATATATATATATATATATTGTACTGTACTGTTGAGTAACCTAACTTGAGACTCACCTTGCAGTGATGGTGAAGCTGGATAAATCCATCATATCCATATCTCTAAAGAACAAATAAAACTGTCATTAGAGTGGGCTTATGCCATCATGATCATGAATAATTAAGTGTTTTGCTAAGCAAAGGACATTTAGAATTTCCTGATGTTACGTTAAAACATTCACAAAGTCATATCTCATGGCTCCCATGTATCGAAAGCTATAACTTTCATTGCTTGTCATTATGCACCTGGAGGTTCTGCTTGTACGCAAAGTAGGCCTGCAGGGATCAAAAACAGACCAGCCAATGTCATAAGCCATTTTAATTGGAGTAAATTACCTCTGAACCACTTTCACAACAAATGTGATATGTGATATGCATATGGATGAACCCTGAAACAGCCCAAAATGAGTAATAATATCCATCCCATAGGATCCACATCCTCCTCAATTTAGACTGAAGATAGCTTCCCTGTATGAATGCTCAGTGGGTTACATGTCCTTGAACTTGGCCACGAACCCCAATGCAACTCCTCTATGTTTGAACACAGTTACAACAGTGTTAGAATGCTTGTGGGATCAGGTAGCCTAGCTAGTGTTGGGCCAGTAACTGACAGGTTGCTGGTTCAAATCCCTGAGCCGACTAGGTGAAAAATCTGCCTTGAGCAAGGCACTTAAACCTAATTTCTCTGGATAAGAGTGTATGCTAAATGACAAAAATGTTGCTGTCGTTTTATGTAGGAGTGGCATGGGTCATGAAAAGGTTGCAGCCGTTTATCTGGTCCTAAGAATAATAGGTCTAACTTCAATAAGGAATGGAATGGGATGGGATTTGTTCACTCATTTTATTCAATGAGTCCACAGGTTGGTGCAAAATGCACAGGGCAGAACACATGATATCTCTAATGCAGCGATGTTGTTTAACAACACTATTGTAAACATGTCTGTATAATAAACTAGGAGGGGCATGGGCCAATATTTTATTATTTAAAAAATATATATTTTGCCTTTATTTAACTAGGCAAGTCAGTTAATTAAGAACAAATTCTTATTTTCAATGACGGCCTAAGAACTGCCTTGTTCAGGGGCAGAACGACAGATTTTTACTTTGTCAGCTCGGAGATTCAATCTTGCAACCTTTCGGTTACTAGTCCAAAGCTCTACCCACAAGGCTACCTGCCGGCAATATGATGCAATTGGAGTCATGTTGACTATCAGGGTGGCCAGGCCCCTGTCCTGACGGACTCCTGTTGCTCTCTGTGGCTTTCTCACCCCCACAAATGAACATTTGTTGCCAGGATAAAACATGGTGTTTGTTCCAAGTGGCTCCCTATATAGGGCACTACTTTTGATTTGGACGTAGTGAATGTTGGGAACTTGGTGTCATTTGGGACACACACATAAACAATCATTAGCTAAGGTCAGGCCTATTGACAAAAAGACTGCCTTTAAAGAACTGGGTCACTGCCAAGCATTGATTAATGTTTAACAAGTCAGTGCAGAGGGGTGGTAAAACTTCTCACAGGATTTCCTTACTGGCTGCATAGAAAATCTAAAACCATTTCTTCAGAGTTCTCGATGATATTCTTGTTAGTTTCAAATTAACAGTCTTCATCAAGGACTTTGGCATTCTGACAAACACAGTTATAACATGTTACTTAAGTCATTTGAGTTTATTATGCTAAAATAAATTGATTCTGTTTATTGTTTAGCAATGTGTGGTGGGTGTCATAGGCCTTCATGATTTTGCTCTAAAACTAATGATACGTTTTGTGCCAGATGCGAGGACTCAGTAAAAAAACACAATTAGATAACCAAATGTATTGATTGAGACAAGATATAACGTCTAGATCCACTACAGCCTGTGCAGTGCCAAGCAGTGAGCGCATTCGGCAATGTGCGTGACTGTGCATAATGGCATTATGTAAATCAAAGGTCAGGTAGATAATAATAATAATAATAATAATAATAATGCACCATGTACCGGGCACGAGAAGTAGCCTGATAGATTACATCCTTTCTATTTAAAAAACAAAAATGTAAGTTGTCAATGCATCTTGTAAAGTAGTATGGTATCACATAGCCTACCTCTTTCAGATTGGGCCATTCCTTGGGTAAAATGTGATTATGAATATCAATCTTCATCCTGATCAATCTACTACGACAAGTGTTTTTCACACAATTCACCTAATGTGAGACAGGTAGTAAACGATGTCTATCATGACCATTGAGCAAGGTTATTCTCCGCCCTACTGCCCTGCCCCCTAACAGCCCAGTGAAAAGCAGGTGAATGACTGACAGGGCATAGTCTCTTCTCACGGACACCGTGCCAGAGACATGGGTGGACTGGGACAAGAAATTGGCATTTCTAACACACCGGACCATTTTTTCCTCGAGACCTCCATTATTAGCCGGATATTGTTGATTTTGAGGGGAAAAAACAACAAGTCAGACCGGCCCATCTGGCATTTGGGCAAATAGTTCTAGGGCCAGACCGCTTCTAGACTTACAGACAGGGCACATCTCATTTATGGATGGACAGGGTTTTTACACACAGCACCCAAAAAAATTACTGGGGCTGAACAAAAATATCCAATACATCGAGAAGAGAGGAATGTATGTTCACTTTCCTCTTCATGTAGGTTATCCTTCAATCAGGTTTTATTACCAGTGGGTCATAAATATTTGTGTAGCAGACTTATTGACTAATAGTTAATCTGTGCACCGGGGACACAATGGGTTTTGATGACCCCCCCCTCTCCCAAATGCAGCATCTGTTGTGCTATAGGCTATCTACATGAGGTCCTGCATTACAAGAACATGCTGAATCAGCAGGTTATACTACGAGCCTCATTTTGGATCCAATGTATTACAGACACATGCAGTAGTATAGAAAATGGTCAAATGACTTAGGCTATTGGATAGCCTATAAGTTGCAAAAACAAAACCTATTTTTGTGTTGATTGGTTGAACCAGAGAGAGTATGCTAGTTTATTATACAGACAAGTTTACAATAGTGTTGTTAAACAACATGTCTGCATTAGAGATATCATGTGTTCTGCCCTGTGCATTTTGCACCAACCTGTGGACTCATTGAATACAATGAGTGAACAAATCCCATCCCATTTCATTCCTTATTGAAGTTAGACCTATTACTCTTAGGACCAGATAAACGGCTGCAACATGGACTCATGGCTCCACGTAACATAAGGTAAATCTGCCTCCCTCCATTTCCATTTAGTATGACATGTTACGTTTCGTATGGTATGTATTCATTCTTGGATGTTCATTGTCCATTTCATACATGTTACAAATGACAATTCGTATATGTTATGAAATGCAGTTCATACATCATGTTATGAATATGCTATATTTATGATACTGTACGAATTCCAATTTGTTTTGGGTCACGTTAGCTAGGTGGCTAACATTAGCTAGCTAGGATTATGTTATGGTTAAGGTTAGGACTTTGGGTTAGGGTTTATGATTAGGGGAGGGGTTTTAGCTAACAGGCTAAGTAGTTGCAAAGTAGCTATAAAGTATTAAATAGTTGCAAAGTAGATGATTAGTTAAAATGTTAAAGGTCTCCATGGTGTGATTAAAAAATGTAACCTCTGGGTTGCTAGACATTCATGTTATATGCAGACCCAACTCCCTGACCTTGGCATAAGTAAACTTCTGTCTTATGTAACCATATCAAACATAACATATCATACCGTTGTTTTACAGGAAGAAATTAAATAAATTGTTTATGGTATCGAAATCCAGGAATTGATTGACAGTTGGGTGTTTTCGAGCTATGTTCTTGCATTCTGCGCATGGTTGCGTGTGATGGAAGGATTTCGGGGGAGGGGTAGAAAAGTTGTCGCGTCAAAAGTCTACAATTGATCATCAAATGGTAGCCTTGTGTCTTTATAGCAACTGCATGTCGATAATAATCAGATCTATATTACAAGACTCAAGCAAATGAACCCATTTATGAATCTGAGCAAATTAACCTTTCTAAATCTTCTCACTGCAGTTCCCTCTATCGTGCAAAATCTCGTCGTCAGAGAGAGTGGAGAGAGAGGGGTGTGGCCGTAAGGGGTCTGTTGCTGCTGATGCTGTGGAGATTGCGTTTATCTCTCATCTAGTCGTCGCTGTCTGCACTTCGTCCTGTCAACACCGGCGTCATTCGCGCCCTGGATGGCTGCATTTGTAACTCCGGTGTGAGTTATTTTTTTCCCGAGGACTTTTGACTTATAAGTAAACAACCATGACTGACCCAATGACACAAGATTCATTCCCTGTCCCGGATCCCACAATCGTGGACCCTTCGGCCGTACGGAACGGCGGGTGCGCGTCTAATGCGAATCTATCCAAAATACCGAGTCAAGACGATCCTTTTAATATGGACCGGGACCAAGAGATGAGAATCACCGACAGCGTTGATGGTCAAGGTAGTAAGTAATTCAGGGATTACAAACTTTATTGTTGTAAAAGTAAATCCTCACCTTGACGTGATTGATGGACGCTTCTGGAGTTTATTTATAGCATCTGGAAAGTGGTTTTGATAAATTATTAATTTGATAAATTATTAATGAGTTGCTATAATAACTTACCTGCTTAACATCAGAGACATGTCAATTTGGCAAAGCAATTGGAGATAAATAATAGGCAAGCATCGCTGTCTCTATAGAGCACTCTTATTGTCAAGATGTTGTGTCTGACATTATCTAGGTTATTTCTTCCGGATGATCACCAAAACTCTTATGTGAATTTGTAGAGGTTATCAAACAATACAAAAATGAATGTACATTTTGAGCCTGAATTCAATGTGTGAAATCTTTTTTTAGAGAGAGATAAGATGCAGTGGTTATGAAAATGCCCTCAATATTCAGAAGTTTTGTCTGTCTCACAGACACACACGCACGCACAGAGTACACACACACACACACACACACACACACACACACACACACGCACACACGCACACACGCACGCACGCACGCACGCACGCACGCACGCACGCACGCACGCACGCACGCACGCACACACACACACCACACACACACACACACACACACACACACACACACACACACACACACACACACATACATACATACATACATACATACATACATACATACATACATACATACATACATACATACATTTACATTACATTACATTACACACACATTATGCTAAAGGTCTGACATAAGGTCTATACATAACCTATGTTATACAGTATAACAGTATAACATCCCAACATAGATATAACCAAGACCCCAGTCATAACATCCCAACATGGATATGACCAAGACCCCTATCATAACATCCCAACATAGATATAACCAAGACCCCTATCATAACATCCCAACATGGAAATTACCAAGACCCCAGTCATAACATCCCAACATGGATATGACCAAGACCCCTATCATAACATCCCAACATGGATATAACCAAGACCCCTATATCATAACATCCCAACATGGATATAACCAAGACCCCTATCATAACATCCCAACATGGATATAACCAAGACCCCTATCATAACATCCCAACATAGATATAACCAAGACCCCTATCATAACATCCCAACATGGAAATTACCAAGACCCCTATCATAACATCCCAACATGGATATAACCAAGACCCCTATCATAACATCCCAACATGGATATAACCAAGACCCCTATCATAACATCCCAACATGGATATAACCAAGACCCCTATCATAACATCCCAACATGGATATAACCAAGACCCCTATCATAACATCCCAACATGGATATAACCAAGACCCCAGTCATAACATCCCAACATGGATATAACCAAGACCCCTATCATAACATCCCAACATGGATATAACCAAGACCCCTATCATAACATCCCAACATGGATATGACCAAGACCCCAGCCATAACATCCCAACATGGATATGACCAAGACCCCAGTCATAACATCCCAACACATGGAATAAACAAACGTACAATCAATAATACAGTAGAAAAATCTATATACAGAATGTGCAAATGAGGTAGGATACGAGAGGTAAGGCAATAAATAGGCCATGATGGCGAGTAATTACAATATAGCAATTAAACACTGGAATGGTAGGGTGTGCAGAAGATGAATGTGCAAGTAGAGTTACTGGGGTGCAAAGGAGGAAGATAAATAAATAAATAAATACTGTATGGGGATGAGGTAGATTGGATGGGCTATTTACAGATGAGCTATGTACAGGTGCAGTGATCTGTGAGCTGCTCTGACAGCTGGTGAGGGAGGTAAGAGTCTCCAGCTTCAGAGATTTTTGCAGTTCGTTCCAGTCATTGGCAGCAGAGAACTGGAAGGAGAGGCTGCCAAAGGAAGAATTGGCTTTGGGGGTGACCAGTGAGATATACCTGTTGGAGCGCGTGCTATTGGTGGGTGCTGCTATGGTGACCAGTGAGCTGAGATAAGGCAGTGCTTTACCTAGCAGAGACTTGTAGATTACCTGGAGCCAGTGGGTTTGGCGACGAGTATGAAGCGAGGGCCAGCCAATGAGAGCATACAAGTCGCAGTGGTGGGTGGTATATGGGGCATTGGTGACAAAACGAATGGCACTGTTATAGACTGCGTCCAATTTGTTGAGTAGATTGTTGGAGGCTATTTTGTAAATGACATCGCCGAAGTCGAGGATCTGTAGGATGGTCAGTTTTACGAGGGTATGTTTGGCAGCATGAGTGAAGGATGCTTTGTTGCGATATAGGAAGCCGATTCTAGATTTAATTTTGGATTGGAGATGTTTAATGTGAGTCTGGAAGGAGAGTATACAGTCTAATCAGACACCCAGGTATTTATAGTTGTCCACGTATTCTAAATCATAACTGTCCAGAGTAGTGATGTTGGACAGGCGGGCAGGTGTGGGCAGCGTACGGTTGAAGAGCATGCTTTTAGTTTTACTTGCATTTAAGAGCAGTTGGAGGCCACGTAAGGAGAGTTGTATGGCATTGAAGCTCATCTGGCGGTTAGTTAACACAGTGTCCAAAGAAGGGCCAGAGCAATACAGAATGGTGTCGTCTGCGTAGAGGTGGATCAGAGAATCACCAGCAGCGAGAGCGACATCGTTGCATTTTAATCGGCATTGGAATGATTTTAGTCTTCCTATATGTAGCTTACATTTTTGATCTTGAGCTATGGTTTAGCCCAGCTATACCCAACTGAGGCCTCTGTCATAGGGTGACCAGAGCAGATGTAATGAGATGGTAACTAAAGAGACTATGTAGGAGGATTGTACACTCAGAAAAAAAAGGCGATATATGTAACCTAAAATGGTTCTTCGGTGGTTCCCATAGGATAACCTTTTGAATAAGCCTTTTGGGTTCCATGTAGAACCCTTTTGGGTTCCAGGTAGAACCCTTTTGGGTTCCATGTAGAACCCTTTCCACAGAGGGTTTTAAATGGAACTCAAATGGAGGACAGCTGAATAACTCCTTTGGAAGCTTTTTTTCTAAGAGTGTAGGTGCTGAAGCTCTCTAATGAGGCCCAGTCAATGTGTTAGAGAGCCTTAATGATGCTCGTTGCCCATAGGGATGAGTCTGAAACATACCGACTGGAAAGAGATGAGAGAGACATCAAGGAGGAGATGTTTTTGAACGGTTTGCATTAAAACAGTAGAGCGCCATACCCCCACCACCACTCCCTCCACATATGCTGCCTCCATCTCACCCCCATTTACATACAAGACTGTAGCCTTGCTGCCTTTCAGAACTGCAGTCGTTTGAATATGCCTGTTAAGGCTGAATGCATAGTTTCAGAAGTAGGGCTAGAGAGGAGACTATAGCTTTATGGCACAGATTGTTAGAGCTGTACATGTTGTTCACTACAGATACACAGTACACATTGGATGTAACATCTCTGTGCCTGTGTCTACAACTGTGCCTCTCTGCTTCTCATAGCTTTAACATGAGGTTTCCGAGTCGTCGTTCCCCACCATCTGTAATATCATGTGTTACCTGGAATCACCCCAACCAATCAATTCAGTGCTTTGAATAATTTATGTGTTTTTAATTGACAGCTGGCAATATAGGAGACGGTGTGGAGGAGTGGAATGTCAGAGTGAATTGAGATTATGTTGGAACCACCTTGTAAAACAGGTTCACGTTTACTGTCTTTAGTCTTGTCCTTGTGGCAGCACTGAGCGAGTTCCCCTTAGATTTTTATTTTTATTTAACCTTTACTTAACTTGGCAAGTCTTTATTTAGATAGGCCAGCTGCAAAGTCAAAATTGGCTATAATGTAAAAATGCATTTTTTTGTTGTTGTCTAATTTAAGGTTAGGTTTAGGCATTAGGGTTGGCAGTGTGGGTAAGATTTGATGGCAGTGTGGGTAAGATTTGATGGCAGTGTGGGTAAGATTTGATGGCAGTGTGGGTAAGATTTGATGGCAGTGTGGGTAAGATTTGATGGTAGTGTGGGTAAGATTTGATGGCAGTGTGGGTAAGATTTGATGGCAGTGTGGGTAAGATTTGATGGCAGTGTGGGTAAGATTTGATGGCATTGTGGGTAAGATTTGATGGCAGTGTGGGTAAGATTTGATGGCAGTGTGGGTAAGATTTGATGGCAGTGTGGGTAAGATTTGATGGCAGTGTGGGTAAGATTTGATGGCAGTGTGGGTAAGATTTGATGGCAGTGTGGGTAAGATTTGATGGCAGTGTGGGTAAGATTTGATGGCAGTGTGGGTAAGATTTGATGGCAGTGTGGGTAAGATTTGATGGCAGTGTGGGTAAGATTTGATGGCAGTGTGGGTAAGCTTTGATGACTTTGTGGCTATGCTAGCTAGTGACCACTGCAGAGCTGCCTCCAGAACACGATTCATGATGAAAAATGCCAACCTGCCCTTTTAAAAGGGAGGGTTCTATGTTTTTTTTTTTCAGAAAATGTATTAACATTCTATTAGAGAGATTACAGTCATAGCCTAGAGTGCCATGGGAATCTAATCACATATTCATTAGAGGGCGAAAATTGGAATTACTTCCAATTTGAGTATGTTGAAGATTATGAACATGTAGTGAGGGAATCTAGTTAATCCACAAAACCAGCATCGATTGACAATTCATGTATTTCTATGGGATGAATTAAACACACTCTTAAAACGAGGGTTCTTTGGAAGGCAAGGAGTTCTAACTAAAACCTTTTTCATTCTAAGAACCTTTTTTTGAAGAAAGGGTTCTTTGATGATCCTTTGGAAGGAAAGAAGGGTTTTACATACAACCCTTCTGAATCTGAATGAGATTTTTGATAGTATGTTTTTTCTTTCTTTTAAATAGTGCCTGACCATGAGTATTTACCTCACTGTTTAAATTTAGAATAATCTGGTCAATTTAAAAATATGTGTGAGAATGTTTTAAACTGTACCCATATGGGAATATTTGTGCATGTATCTCGTATTGCCTTAATGATTTTTATGTATACAGTACTGACATAGTATATTCAGTGCATTCGGAAAGTAATCAGAACCCTTGAATTTTTCCACATGTTGTTACGTTACAACCTTTTTCTAAAATGTATTATTTGTTTCCCCCCCATCAATCTACACACAATACCCCATAATGACAAGGCAAAAACAGGTTTTCAGAAATGTTTGCAAATGTATTTAAAAAAAATGGAAAATATCACATTTACATAAGTATTCAGACCCTTTACTCAATACTTTGTTGAAGCACCTTTGGCAGCGATTACAGCCTGGAGTCATCTTGGGTATGACGCTACAAGCTTGGCACACCTGTATTTGGGAAGTTTATTTTATTCTTCTCTGCAGATCCTCTCAAGATCTGTCAGGTTGGATGGGGAGCGTCGCTGCACAGCTATTTTCAGGTCTCTCCAGAGATGTTCGATTGGGTTCAAGTTTGGGCTCTGGCTGGACCACTCAAGGAAATTCAGAGACTTGTCCCGAAGCAACTCCTGCATTGTCTTGGCTGTGTGCTTAGTGTTGTTGTCCTGTTGGAAACCTTCGCCCCAGTCTGAGGTCCTGAGCGCTCTGGAGCAGGTTTTCATCAAGTATCTCTCTGTGCTATGTTCCGTTCATCTTTCCCTCGATCCCAGTCTCTGCCGCTGAAAAACATCCCCACAGCATGAAGCTGCCACCACCGTGCTTCACCGTAGGGATGGTGGCAGGTTTTCTCCAAACATGACGCTTGACATTCAGGCCAAAGAGTTCAATCTTGTTTTCATCAGACCGGAGAATCTTGTTTCTCATGGTCTGAGAGTCCTTTAGGTGCCTTTTTGGCAAACTCCAAGTGGGCTGTCATGTTCCTTTTACTGAGAAGTGGCTTCCGCCTGGCCACTCTACCATAAAAGCCTGATTGGTGGAGTGCTGCAGAGATGGTTGTCCTTCTGGAAGGTTCTCCCATCTCCACAGAGGAACTCTGTAGTTCTGTCAGAGTGACCATAAGCTTCATGGTCATCTCGCTGACCATGGCTTTTCTCCCCCGGTTGCTCAGTTTGGCAGCGTGACCAGCTCTAGCAAGAGTGTTGGTGTTTCCAAACTTCTTCCATTTAAGAAGGATGGAGAACTCTGTGTTTCAGGGGACCTTCAATGCTGCAGAAATGTTTTGGTACACAGAGCTGTGCCTCGACACAATCCCGTCGCTGAGCTTTACGGACAATTCCTTCGACCTCATGGCTTGGTTTTTGCTCTGACACCTTATATAGACAGGGGTGTGCCTTTCCAAGTCATGTCCAATCAATTGAATTTACCACAGGTGGACTCCAATCAAGTTGTAGAAACATCCCAAGGATGATCCATGGAAGCAGGATGCACCTGAGACTAATTTTGAGTCTCAAAGTAAAGGGTCTGAATACTTATGTGATTAAGGTATTTTTGTTTTTATACATTTCTAAACATTTCTAAAAAACAGTTATTACTTTGTCATTATGGGGTATTATGTGTAGATTGATGAGGATTTTTATTTATTTAATCCATTTTAGAATAAGGCTGTAATATAACAAAATGTGGAAAGTGTCAAGGGGTCTGAATACTTTCCGAATGCACTGTATCTTTGTCATTATTTCTTTCTTTCAAATGAGTATTTTCTGTGAATTTATTGAGCAGAGAATAGAATATTAGAATGCAGTCTGAGTGAACCAGCAGTGTATTGTATGGTATCTGCAATGAACACGATGGGAGACAGAGAGCTGGTTTCAAGCGCAGGGCGCAGCAGGTGTTTATTGTTCAAGGACCACAGGAGGAGGCAGGTATCTGGGTCCAGGGGCAGGCAAGAGGTCATACACAGGGGGTTCAAAAGGAGGAGGCAGGTATCTGGGTCCAGGGGCAGGCAAGAGGTCATACACAGGGGGTTCAAAAGGAGGAGGCAGGTATCTGGGTCCAGGGGCAGGCAAGAGGTCATACACAGGGGGTTCAAAAGGAGGAGGCAGGTATCTGGGTCCAGGGGCAGGCAAGAGGTCATACACAGGGGGTTCAAAAGGAGGAGGCAGGTATCTGTATCGGTTGCAGGTGATTAAAAGTTCCAGTTGTTGGACATCCTCACTCTGGCTGGATTCCAATAGGAATTACACATCACTTTGCAAGCCAGCATAATGTGACTTGCAGGCCTGATGTAAACCTGGAGTTTCCGACCTTCCGGCTCTAGGTAGAACCTTTAGGATGAAAGGGATCTTGGTTGAACCCTTAATAGAGGGCTCTGGTTAAAACCATTTACAGACGGCTCAATGAATAACCCTTCATAGAGGGTTCTAGATGGAACCATCTGCAAAGGGTTCTACCTAGCACCGAAAAGGGTTCCCTTTTGGCAGGGGTAGGCAACTAGATTCAGCCGTAGACCGATTTTTGTCGTAGCAAAATGGTGGGGGGCCGGAAAATAATGAGAATAATTTGTACACTGAAAATTGACCACAACTAAGCCCAAAAAGAGAATGTATATGAAAATAACAATCATATCATATATCTTGATTATATTGAGACACGCTCGCTAATGTACATGTTTTTATTACATTTTTTATTTGTGGGAATACTTGGGGACAGATTTCTTATATAAAAACATTGGGCGGGTCAAAGAAAGTTGTGGCCCGCGAGTCCCCTGTTGCTGACCTCTGCCCTATGGGGACAAACCGAAGAACACTATATGGTTCTACTTTGTAGCGAGCCTACATACTGTGATCTTTACCCTCTATAATTCTGAGAAAAAGAAGGTATGAATCATCCAATGTATGCAGTTTATCATCAAATGTAGGGTCAGTATCTATGTGTGTGTGTGTGTGTGTGTGTGTGTGTGTAGAGGAAGTGAGTAAGAGCACATCAGGGAAGAATGCAACATCGTTCAACTCACATGATCCACATCTAGGATCAGCAGTGGAAGCATGTGCCCAACAACCTCCCTCCACACACACACACACACACACACACACACACACACACACACACACACACACACACACACACACACACACACACACACACACACACACACACACACACACACACACACACACACACACACACACACATACACACACAGAAAGAGAGGGAGCTGTTGTTAACTCTATCCTATAAGAACTGTATGGAGCTGGGCCATGTGACTCTCGACCACCAACTAGCCTACTCTTCTTAAAGCTGACCTAAAGATCATGCAGGATGAGGGGGATTTTGAATTTGACTTTCACTCCTGACTGACTTGGCTTGAGACTCACCCCTGAGGACACTTGAACATGTGATTCCCTTTGATTTCCGTTTAGAAGAACTAATGCCGCTGAGACACAGCTTTACAAGCTGATTTCAGGTCAGAGGTCAACAAGTTGTCAGATCTGTGTGGTCCTCATAACATTCCTGCCTTCCACTGAACTCAAATCAACGAGTAAAGGGAATGAGATATGAGCTGGTAAATATTTCACTACTATTGTCCCCCTAGGGAATTTCACCCTTTTCCTCTTGTGGATGTGACTGTTACACAAAAAATGATTGATTATGTCAATTGGTCGTCAGAGAGACGAGGATGAGAGTACAATGAGATGAGGGGATCCATGTAGTTTTCTTCCATTATGATGTCTGTAGTTACGATCTCCTGTCGGTCAGTGTGTATAAAGAGCTAGGAGTCTTAGTGCTTATTCACACAAACCCACATGGCAATGAAGAGGGGAGCACTGCCGGATTCATAATCACAACATCTAGTATTGAGTTTGAGTTTATTTTAATTTTACATTTTTACAGGGACAGTGTACATTAATCAACGTTTCAGTAAAAGTGCTGGTTTTAGCCAACCGGCTAATTTTCAACCGCAGTCCCTGGGCAGGTTTTTAAAAACAATTACAAAACTGACAATCAATGAGCAGTGAGCACACGCACAACAACACAGGACAAGCAAGACATAGCATGCAGACAGAGAAACATAGCTCAAAAAGCAACAAGACATTGAGGGTCTCTGTGCTGTGAGTCTCTCTCTCTCTCTCTCTCTCTCTCTCTCTCTGTCTCTCTCTCCCCTCTCTCTCACCCCCCTCTCCCCTCTCTCTCTCTCTCTCTCTCTCTCTTGCTCTCTCTCTCTCTCTCTCTCTCTCTCTCTCTCTCTCTCTCTCTCTCTCTCCCTCCCTCTCACTCTTGCTCTCTCGCTCTCTCCATTTTTTTCCCCCAATTCCATTTCAGGGCTTTATTGGCGTATGTTAACATTCCCAAAGCAAGTGAAGTAGATAATAAACAAAAGTGAAATAAACAATAGAAATTAATAGTAAATATTACACTCACAAAAGTTCCAAAAGAATAAAGACATTACAAATGTCATATTATGTGCAAATAGTTCAAGTACAGCAAACATAAATATGGGTTGTATTTACAATGGTGTTTGTTCTTCACTGGTTGCCCTTTTCTTGTGGCAACAGGTCACAAATCTTGCTGCTGTGATGGCACACTGTGGAATTTCACCCAGTAGATATGGGAGTTTATCAAACTTGGGTTTGTTTTCAATTTCTTTGTGAATCTGTGTAATCTGAGGGAAATATGTGTCTCTAATATGGTCATACATTGGGCAGGAGGTTAGGAAGTGCAGCTCAGTTTCCACCTCATTTTGTGGGCAGTGAGCACATAGCCTGTCTTCTCTTGAAAGCCAGGTCGGCCTACGGTGGCCTTTCTCAATAGCAAGGCTATGCTCACTGAGGCTGTACATAGTCAAAGCGTTCCTTATGTTTGGGTCAGTCACAGTGGTCAGGTATTCTGCCACTGTTTACTCTCTGTTTAGGGCCAAATAGCATTCTAGTTTGCTCAGTTTTTTTTAAAATTCTTTCCAATGTGTCAAGTAAATGTCTTTTTGTTTTCTCATGATTTGGTTGGGTCTAATTGTGTTGCTGTCCTGGGACTCTGTGGGTTCTGTTTGTGTTTGTGAACAGAGCCCCAGGACCAGCTTGCTTAGGGGACTCGTCTCCAGATTCAACTCTCTGTAGGTGATGTCTTTGCTATGGAAGGTTTGGGAATCGCTTCCTTTAAGGTGGTTTTTAACAGCTCTTTTCTGGATTTTAATAATCAGCGGGTATCAGCCTAATTCTGCTCTGCATGCATTATTTGGTGTTTTACGGTGTACACAGATGATATTTTTGCAGAATTCTGCATGCAGAGTCGCAATTTGGTGTTTGTCCCATTTTGTAAATTTGGTTGGTGAGAGGACCCCAGACCTCACAACCATGAAGGTCAATGGGTTCTGTAACTGATTCAAGTATTTTTAGCCATATCCTAATTGGTATGCCAAATCTCTCAGCTTGTTCACAGTGTTGTGGAAGTTGCCTTTGGCGCTGATGTTCAGGCTGAGGTATGTATCGTTTTTTGTGCGCTCTAGGGCAACAATTTGTATTTGTGGTCCTGGCAACTGGACCTTTTTTGGAAGACCATTTTTTTTGTCTTACTGAGATTTACTGTCAGGGCCCAGGTCTGACAGAATCTGTGCAGAAGATCTAGGTGCTGCTGTAGGCCCTCCTTGGTTGGTGACAGAAGCACCAGATCATCAGCAAACTGTAGACATTTTACTTCAGTTTCTATTAGGGTGAGGCCGGGTGCTGCAGACTGTTCTAATGCCCTCGCCAATTCTTTGATATATATGTTGAAGAGGGTGGGGCTTCAGCTGCATCCCTGTCTCACCCCACGGCCCTGTGGAAAGAAATGTGTGTGTTTTTTGCCAATTTTAACCTCACACTTGTTGTTTGTGTGCATGGATTTTATAACGTCATATGTTTTTCCCCCAACACCACAATTTGGAGACCCTCATGCCAAATTGAGTCAAAAGCTTTTTTGAAATCAACAAAGCATGAGAAGACATTGCCTTTGTTTTGGTTTGTTTGTTTATGAATTAGGGTGTGCACTGTGAATACATGGTCTGTCATTTGGTAAAAAGCCAGTTTCACGTTTGCTCAGTTCATTGTTTTTACTGAGTAGAAGTACGAGTCTGCTATTAATGATAATACACAGGATTTCCCCAAGTTTGCTGTTGACATATCCCACAGTAGTTATTGTGGTCAACTTTGTGTCCTCTATTGTGGATTTGGGTGATCAGCCCATGGTTCCAAATATTGGGGAAGATGCCAGAGCCAATGATGTGAAAGAGTTTAAGTATAGCCAATTGTAATTTGTGGTTTGTATATGTTATCATTTCATTTAGTATGCCATCAACACCCTGGGTTGGAGGGTTTGTATTTTGTCCTGTAGTTCATTCAATGTAATTGGAGAATCCAGTGGGTTCTGGTAGTTTTTAATAGTTGTTTCTGAGATTTGCATTTGATCATGTATATGTTTTTTTCTGTTTGTTCTTTGTTTTCGGGTCAAAAAGATTAGAGAAGTGGTTTACCCATTCATCTCCGTTTTGGATAGAACTCTCTGTATTAATGTTTGTTTAGATTTTTCCAATTTTCCCAGAAGTGGTTATTTAGAGTCTATGGATTCTACCATTATATTGAGCTGATTTCTGCTGTTCTTTTTCTGTAGTGTATTTCTGTATTGTTTTAGTGATTCACCATTGTGAAGGTGTAGACTCAGGTTTTATGCGTCTCTATGTTATTGGTTGGACAGGTTTCTCAATTTCTTTTTATTTTCGATTTTGGCATTCTTCATCAAACCATTTTGTCATTGTTCATTTTCTTTGGTTTTCTGTTTGAATGGTTTCGATTTTAGATACTGTTTAGGTTTTCTACTGCCACGTTTATGCCTTCATTAATACAGTGGAATATTTTGTCCAGGAAGTTGTCTAAAACAGATTGAATTTGTTGTTGACTAATAGTTTTTTGGTAGGTTTCCACACTGTGAACGCTCTGAGAGACTCTGGGTTGAGGTCAGTGATAAAGTAGTTCACAGTACTACTGCCAAGAGATGAGCTGTAAGTGTACCTACCATAGGAGTCCCCTCGAAGCCTACCGTTGACTATGTACATACCCAGCGTGCGACAAAGCTGCAGGAGTTGTGACCCGTTTTTGTTGGTTATGTTGTCATAGTTGTGCCTAGGGGGGCATATGGGGGAGGGAATGCTGTCACCTGCAGGCAGGTGTTTGTCTCCCTGTGTGCTGAGGGTGTCAGGTTCTTGTTCAGTTCTGGCATGTAGGTCATCACAGACTAACTAGTGCATGTCCCTGGGCCTGGAAATTATTGATTTCCCCCTCCAGGATGGAGAAGCTGTCTACATTTACATTTACATTTAAGTCATTTAGCAGATGCTTTTATCCAGAGCGACTTACAAATTGGTGCATTAAAGTTTGGGGATTCTAGTGGCGGTATATAGGTAGCACACAGGAGGACATTTTTCTCTGTTGAGATCATTTCCTTTTGAATTTCTAGCCAAATGTAAAATTTAATGGAGTGAGTTAGGTCTGCTCTATACCAAATTAGCATACCCCCTGAGTCCCTTCCCTGTTTCACACCTGCTAGTTTGGTGGATGGAACAACCAGTTCTCTGTAACCTAGAGGGCAACCAGTGGGTCCATCTCCTCTATACCAGGTTTCTTCTAGGATGACATTGTCCTCAGGCCTTGGATATTCCAGGATGAGATAGTGAAGGCTTGGGGTCTCTAAAGTGTCCAATATTGTGGTTTGGCCTCAGACCAGTAAGTGTGAGCAGAGCCTGCTGAGCATCTGGTACATGCCATTGGCTTGGGCTAGTGTAAGAGTGGGGGTTGGGCCTGTTTGCCTGGGCATATGTGTAACTTTCATGTTGAGGCCCTCCTTGCGGGAGTGGGGGGCATGGAGTGGGCAGGGGGGGGCATAGGTTTGATCTGAGGGGGCCTAGCTTTTTCAATAACTCCCTTGAGTGCTGTTGCCACACTTTCCTGCTGTGCTCTCAGGTTGTTTGTGCCCGTGTGTATTATTGTGGCTAGGTGACCCTCGTTGGTCCTCAGACAGAAGGTCTAGGGCGCACTTGGTGTTTGATCACCAGAGTTTAGACACTATGTGTTTGGGGGATCAGAGGGGGTGGTGTGCCGTGGGCTTGGGGTTCTTCATTTCAAATCAAATCAAATGTATTTGTATAGCCCTTCATACATCAGCTGATATCTCAAAGTGCTGTACAGAAACCCAGCCTAAAACCCCAAACAGCAAGCAATGCAGGTGTAGAAGCACGGTGGCTAGGAAAAACTCCCTAGAAAGGCCAAAACTTAGGAAGAAACCTAGAGAGGAACCAGGCTATGTGGGGAGCCAGTCCTCTTCTGGCTGTGCCGGGTGGAGATTGTAACAGAACATGGCCAAAATGTTCAAATGTTCATAAATGACCAGCATGGTCAAATAATAATAATCACAGGCAGAACAGTTGAAACTGGAGCAGCAGCATGGCCAGGTGGACTGGGGACAGCAAGGAGTCATCATGTCAGGTAGTCCTGAGGCATGGTCCTAGGGCTCAGGTCCTCCGAGAGAGAGAAAGAGAGAAAGAGAGAGCATACTTAAATTCACAAAGGACACAGGATAGGACAGGAGAAGTACTCCAGATATAACAAACTGACCCTAGCCCCCCGACACATAAACTACTGCAGTAAAAATACTGGAGGCTGAGACAGGAGGGGTCAGGAGACACTGTGGCTCCATCCGAGGACACCATCCGAGGACACCCCCGGACAGGGCCAAACATGAAGGTCGTGCTGTGACGTCGAGGCTATGGTCAGGGGCTGAGGTGGGCTGTTCTGTTGGATTCTCTGCGGGGGTGGTCAGCTCTCTAATGGGTTGTTCTCTGCCACACACCACCCCCCTCACCCTCCCCCTCACCCTCTCCTCCAGCACTCTGATCCTCTCCTCTAGTGCTCTGTTCTTCTCCTGCTCCTGCTGTTTCTCCCATTGATGTTTTCTCACCACAGTCCAGAGTGCAGATATGTCTCTCTCCACCTCCAGCTCTCTGGGTCTGGTTGAGGGTGTGTTGTTGTGTTCACCTGATGTTCCAGCTCCACCTGTCTCTCCCCTCTCTCTCCCCCTGTCTTTCTCCCCCCCCCTCTCTCTCGCTCTCGCTCTCTCTCTCTCTCTCTGTCTCTCTCCCTATCTCTCTCTCTCCCCTTCCCCTCTCTCTCTGTGCCTCTTGTTAGCAGTCTGTCTTCATGGATCGGCAATCACACCGCCACCTGTCAGCACTTAACTACCTCTGCAACAGCAAACTTAATTCACCCTTTATCAGAGAGAACAACAAATTAGTGAACCCTGGCGTCTCCTGAGAAGCTTTTAGTGGAGCTAATTATCTGTAGCTGTGTTGTAGCTCACTGGGATTCATCCACCCTTTATACCTTCCTGCAACACTGCAAATGACATCTTCAAGTGCTTTCTTGGCTGGCTGGGAGAAGGGGAAGGAGAAGAACTAACTCCATTTGAAGCAGTGTTAATTAGCCCTTGATGTAGCGCATTGTTTACCTCCTGCCTTTATGCTAGACGTGCATGGGGGTAGCTATTAATCCCAGTTTCTCACCTCTCCACAGGCCTGCTGGAGAGCAGCATGCGACTAAAGCCCCACGAGGCTCAGAACTACAGGAAGAAGGCATTGTGGGTGTCTTGGATCTCCATCGTGGTGACAATCATCCTGGCAGTGGCAGCCTTCAGTGAGTACATACCATTTAATGGTGTCCTTTAATGGTGTTGTATTATTCACTGTAGTCTGGTGTCCTTCAACAGTCCTATATTGTTAAGTGACTATCCCTGAGTGACTGTGGTTCTGGATGTTTCTTGATGAGCATTGCTATTAGGTTGCTTCATGCTTAGGTAGTTATTCATTATGTAGTGCCCTTCATCCAAATGATTTCCAATGCATTTCAACCATTGACTCAACATTGGTTTTAAACTAAGTAAGTATAAAGTATATTATATTAAGTATATTTTCTAATCTTGTTACACTAAATTAGAACTCAGTCCAACAGGAAAAAGATCAAAAGAAGGAATCAGTGAGAAAAAAAGCATTTGAAATCCAAACCAACCTGTTGCTAAAATTCTGGCAGATTGGCATTACTGTAAGAAAACAACAGAAAGAGAATCAAAAAGAACAGAATGCCAAATCTAACTCCTGTTCATAACATTGTAAATTGTAGTTATTTTGAAGCCTTCACAATGCACTGTGAAAGAAAGCTGGCCAAATCACCTGAAATTCTTGAAAATAAGTTTGCAGTGCTATCATTCATTGCTAGTCAACACTTGTCAAAAAGTTCACTTCATGTTGACTCATTCCCCTTGGTGTATTCTGGGGGTTTAGATTCAAGAGAAAAAATAAGGGTACTGTAGACTTGCAGACTGGCAGACTGGCAGACTGGCAGACTGACAGACTGGCAGACTGGCAGACTGAGACTGGCAGACTGACTGCATGCAGTAAGCCGGAACCACTTTGTGATTCACAATGACTCAGCAGCAGGGTTAACGTGCTATAAATGGGCTTGAACATTGTTAGTTCGTTATCGACCGGGGTAATTCATATTCTGTCCTCGCCACACACCAGTCGAAGGACCAGGGAATAGACAGATGAGCCGAGGCAAAGTCGAAGTGCATTCTGGGAATTGATGGGACATCTGTGTTCAGCGTCTAGGATATGGTAATAGTTTGTCGTCAGGGACCTTTCCTGTCCTATGTCCTATATCGCTCTGAGACATCTGCTCTAAGAACATCCTCAAACTGAACTCGTAGAATTAATTTCCCCAAACACCTATTTTTCTGTGGCAATTGACGAGACTATAAGTGACTAAGTAGACCCAGAAAAAACTACAACTAAACAAAAAATGATTTTTCAAATTACTTGACTAAAACGAGATGAGACGAAAGGATCTCTGTGATTAAAATCTGACTACTGAATGGACTGGACAAGAGTTTTTGGGAGAGATTGAGATCTTTTCAGTGATAAGCACAATGAATATTAGCAGCAAAGATGTGCAGCGTGGTTCTGTTCAGCGGTGGGAAGGATACGCCACACCCGGTACACACAGCCTAACATTTATTTGGACTCTCGCTACCATGAGACACATTCCTGTGTATTCTCACCATACCTAGCCACTAGGCTACCCTGCCGCCCCGAGATATGCTGAGAATACACAGGAACGTGGTTAGAGCGTTGGATTAGTAACCGGAAGGTTGCAAGTTCAAACCCCCGAGCCGACAAGGTACAAATCTGTTGTTCTGCCCCTGAACAGGCAGTTAACCCACTGTTCCTAGGCCGTTATTGAAAATAAGAATTTGTTCTTTAACTGACTTGCCTGGTTAAATAAAGGTAAAATGAAAAAAAACTGCTTTGTGTGTTTTGTTAAGCTTGTTTTGTTATTAAGACTTGAATTGAAAGGGCCTCTCCACAAAGCTGAATTTACAAATGAACCGTCCTTGGGCCAGATGGGGTTTCACAGCCATAAACATAGGATCACACACAATGCTCATATAATAGACTTGGCTACATACCGTATCATTGAGTGTGTTGTTCAGAGAGGCAAGATGACAATACAAAGATACAATCTGTTCTTGTCAAATGTCACTACAGGGCTGAATTCTATCATAATTCTTCCATCATATCTGTCATTCTACGGTTGATGTTGAGTCCTCACATTCTGGATGAAACAGGAAGCGTTTCAAGCTGAAATTAGAGGGGGACATTTGGATCCAAACAGCTACATAGTAATGCATGTCTATGGTGGCAGAAACTGTATCTATACTGAGTGTACAAAACATTATGAACACCTACCCTTTCCATGATAGACTGACCAGGTGAATTCAGGTGAAAGCTATGATCCCTTATTGATGTCACTTGTTAAATCCACTTCAATCAGTGTAGATGAAGGGGAGGAGACAGGTTAAAGAAGGATTTTTAAGCCTTGAGACAATTGAGACATGGATTGTGTATGTGTGCCATTCAGAGGGTGAAAGATTTAAGTGCCTTTGAACGGGGTATGGTAGTAGGTGCCAGGTGCACCAGTTTGTATCAAGAACTACAAGCTGCTGGGTTTTTCACGCTCAACAGTTCCCCGTGTGTATCAAGTATGGTCCACCACCAAAATGACATCAAGCCAACTTGACACCACTGTGGGAAGCGTTGGCGGGAAAATGGGCCAGCATTCCTGTGGAACGCTTTCCACACCTTGTCATTGAGGCTGTTTTGAGGGCAAAATGGGCCAGCATTCCTGTGGAACGCTTTCCACACCTTGTCATTGAGGATGTTTTGAGGGCAAAATGGGCCAGCATTCCTGTGGAACGCTTTCCACACCTTGTCATTGAGGCTGTTTTGAGGGCAAAATGGGGGTGCTCAATAGTAGGAAGGTGTTCCAAATTCTGTTGTTGCACCTTCCAGACATTGATATTGTAAAAAATAAAATCTATATTGACAAACAGGCAAATGAGGCGAGGATTTGAAAGGAATTTCTCGTCTGTTCAACAAATGCTCGGCCTGCATTAAACTATGGAGTTTAGCAATGTGTCGTTATTATCATAGACAGTATCTGTGGGATTGTGTGATGCCAGACGATGATTGAAAGCCTTTAAAGTATTGTGCCTGATCTATCTTCAGTAGTCTACGCCTTTTTGAAGTTTCATCCATTCATAATTGAACTTTCTTTGAGACCCACCCAGACACAACATTAACGAAATAGATATCTCATTAACAATATAGCACAGTATTCCGTTGTGCAAAGGCATAATAGGTTTAGATATGGTGCATTACTGTTCTGCCTGCTGAGAGAGCGTTGTATAATAGCAAAGCTGCTCAATATTCAAAGAGGGTGTTCTTCTCAACAAGCTGATTTAAGAAAGCCTACAGCCCTGTTAGGGATTGTACAAGTATTCTGTGGGGAGGGGGGTGCTGCTTGATGAATCTGTCCCTCTGTCTGGTTCCATTTGATGTTATGTGGGGAGGGAGAGAGAAGGAGACAGAGACGTAGAGAGAGAGAGGGGGGGGAGCAGGAGAGAGCAGGGAGAGGGAAATGAGAAGGAGAGAGAGATTGGGAAAGAGTGATGGAGAGACAGGAAGAGAAAGACAGAGAGACAGAGGGCGAGAGAGAGGGCGAGACAGAGGGCGAGAATTGCCCTAGAGCACACAAAAAAAACTATACATAACTTGGCCTAAGCATCAGCGCCACAGGTAACTTCCACAAAGCTGTGAACGATCTGAGAGACAAGGCAAGAAGGGCATTCTATGCCATCAAAAGGAACATAACATTCAACATACCAATTAGGATCTGGCAAAAAATACTTGAATCAGTCATAGAGCCCATTGCCCTTTATGGTTGTGAGGTCTGGGGTCCGCTCACCAACCAAGACTTCACAAAATGGGACAAACACCAAATTGAGACTGCATGCAGAATTTGGCAAAAATATTCTCCATGTACCACGTAGAACACCAAATAAGGCATGCAGAGCAGAATTAGGCTGATACACACTATTTATCAAAATCCAGAAAAGAGACGTTAAATTCTACAACCACCTAAAAGGAACCGTTTCACAAACATTGCATAACAAAGCCATCACCTACAGAGAGATGAACCTGGAGAAGAGTCCCCTAAGCAAGCTGGTCCTGGGGCTCTGTTCACAAACACAAACACACCCCCACAGAGCCCCAGGACAGCAACACAATTAGACTCAATCAAATAATGAGAAAACAAAAAGATAATTACTTGACACATTGGAGAATGTGAATTAACAAAAAAAAACAGAGCAAACTAGAATGCTATTTGGCCCTAAACAGAGAGTACACAGTGGCAGAATACCTGACCACTGTGACTGACCCAAACTTAAGGAAAGCTTTGGCTATGTACAGACTTCGTGAGCATAGCCTTGCTATTGAGAAAGGACCCCGTAACTGAGCTGCACTTCCTAACCTCCTGCCCAATGTATGACCATATTAGAGAGACATATTTCCCTCAGATTACACAGATCCATCACTTGCTGCCATCACAGCAGCAAGATTTGTGACCCATATTTATGCTTATTTATTTTGCCTTGTGTACCCTTAACCATTTGTACATCGTTGCAACACTGTATATATACGTAATATGACATTTGTAATGTCTTTATTGTGTGTAATGTTTACTGTTCATTTTGATTGTTTATTTCACTTATGTATATTATCTACCTCACACATGTTTCCCATGCCGAGAGAGAGAGAGAGAGAGAGAGAGAGAGAGAGAGAGAGAGAGAGAGAGAGAGAGAGAGAGAGAGAGAGAGAGAGAGAGAGAGAGAGAGAGAGAGAGAGAGAGAGAGAGAGAGATCATGTGACTACTATTATGGGTGGTCCAGATGATTCCTGTCTGAATGTGGAAAGAGCTCTGGTTGGGCTTTAACTCAGTCTGAACACATCCACTGGAGTTAAAAATAAACACTCAACGATTCTGCTTATTGGTTATGCAGTTCTCATTAAAATAACTTTGTGCACACATGCAGGTATAAGGGACATTCTCTCACAGGTAGTAAAACAGTTTAATGTGGTAGCTAGTGCAGGCAAATGTTCACAGAAATCTGTATATTAGGGCTGCACAATTAATACATTTTTTTTTATCAAAATTGCAATATTTGCATGTGCAATATCCATATTGCAAGAGGCTGCAATTTATTTTAAACACCTTGGAATGTAACATTCAAATCCCCTGTGAAACTCTGACCAGTACTTTGGTTCGTACCCTGTCACAACGACGTTTACTGTACCTGTCTATGTCGTTAGTTATGCCACACAACACCAGCCAGAATACTAATTTTAATTATATTATTCCAAAAGTTCACTCAAGTGTTTTAATCTAAAATAAAATCTCAATATTTGGTTAAAAAAATGCTATTATTATTATTTTCCCGTAATGTGCTGTGTATGTGCTGTGTAGCTCAGTTGGTAGAGCATGGCGCTTGTAACGCCAGGGTAGTGGGTTCGATCCCCGGGACCACCCATACGTAGAATGTATGCACACATGACTGTAAGTCGCTTTGGATAAAAGCGTCTGCTAAATGGCATATATTATATATATATTATATCCAAAAGTGATGGATGATCTGAAGAATGAATGATCTGATTTGAGAACACTTACGTCATAGAGGTAGCCCTTCAACTGGAATCACTGCCCTCCAAGTTGGTGTGGTGTTTCCTACAGTATGTTGCTCCTAGGCCTCCAGCCTTCCCCCTGGTTTTAAATTAAACATTAGCTGGCTTTCACAATCCGCCGTGCCTCCAGGCTCAGTGCACCTCACCTCCTCCTTCTCCGTTCCTTCAGTGTTTTCTAATCAACTTCAAATCTGATTAACTCACTTGCAGCCAAAGTGCAGCATCAGAAGTGCTTTTAGAGCAGAGGAATATAGGGGAATGAATGCATTCCCATCTTTAGAAGATTACCAGATAAAAAATTTAAAAAAACATCTTTAACCTTTATTTAACTAGGCAAGTCAGTTAAGAACAAATTATTATTTACAATGACAGCCTACCCCAGATGACGTTGAGCCAACTGTGCACCTCCCTGTGGGACTACCAATCATGGCCAGATGTGTAGCAGTCTGGATTTGAACCAGGGACTGCAGTGACACCTCTTGCCTTAGACCGCTGTGCCACTCAGGAGTCCCGATGACCAGAAGATTATTAGTTTTTCATTCTTATAAAAATATATTTTCATATAATATTCTGTTCTTTGTCGTGGATAAGGCATACATTTCCATCTGATGCTATTTTATTGGGTTGGTTTGTAATACTGTTTTTCCCAAGGTTTCTAATACAGTTTTTCCCAATTGTTTATACACTAAAACTGGCCCATGAAGCACAATGACCCAAACCTGTAACTCATTTAGCAGAATCATACACCAAAACTACTGACACATGTTTTGCTTTACACTCAGATTGCAATTCTATAACAAACGTTTGGCAAAACACAACCCATAATTCTCTAGCTTCGGCACAACCTTCACAACTAAAATATATTGTGTCAAAAATGAAAAGCAACACTGTTCAACAAGCTAAGCTCAATTAACAATTCATCACTTTCTCTCTTCACATGTTCACACACTACTTGCGTAAATGTTCATTTTGCAATCAAACCTTTGGTATGGATAAAAAGACCACAGGTGAGTACTGTGTTTGGAGAACAATAGAAGCAAACTTGGCAGAGAGAGGTAGAGGTGGAGGAAGAACAAGGAGAGTAAATCTCTGATGAAATTTGGGCGACTGTGGTGGACCATGTGGTCAACCATGGTTTGACCTTGAAAGATGGTGGACCATGTGGTCAACCATGGTTTGACCTTGAAAGATGGTGGACCATGTGGTCATCCATGGTTTGACCTTGAAAGATGGTGGACCATGTGGTCATCCATGGTTTGACCTTGAAAGATGGTGGACCATGTGGTCATCCATGGTTTGACTTTGAAAGATGGTGGACCATGTGGTCATCCATGGTTTGACCTTGAAAGATGGTGGACCATGTGGTCAACCATGGTTTGACCTTGAAAGATGGTGGACCATGTGGTCAACCATGGTTTGACCTTGAAAGATGGTGGACCATGTGGTCAACCATGGTTTGACCTTGAAAGATGGTGGACCATGTGGTCAACCATGGTTTGACCTTGAAAGATGGTGGACCATGTGGTCAACCATGGTTTGACCTTGAAAGAGGCAGAGAGTCCTTCACCATAGCATCCATCATCCAGACGTTCCACAATGAGAAGAGGTTTGTACTGCAGACATTGGACCTCTCTACTACTTTTACTACTTGACAGTAGTACAACATAAATCACATTAAAGACTAGATTCCATTACATATTGTAAGGGGAAACAAAGTCAATGTTTCATGTATTACTGTATGTATGAAATTGGGAGCTATACTACTCTGTAACATGTTTATCTTGTGTACTGTATGACTGTAGTGCTTACTGTACAGTATGATATTTTGTTTTTGTTGAACTGAAAGACGACCACAACGTGGGGGTAGAACGCGTCTATTTACAGACAAACAGCAGGCTGCCATTGTGCAAATGGTAGTTGAAAATAATGCCATCTTCCATACCATCAGAGTGAGTTTATCAACCACAGCCCACATCCTTCAGAAACCCCATCTCCTGATGAAGCACATCTACAGAGCCCCATTGGAAAGTTATTTTCAAAGAGTGAAGGATAAACGCTACGAATATGTGCAAGTAAGTAATTTACTACTATTACACTCTTAAAACAGTAGAGACTCATTGATGTTGTCAGTGAACTTTACTATATAGCAATTACAGTATTTACTGTCATTTTAGAGAATCATGGAATTGGAAGTCCCATACCTCGGGAAATCATATTCATAGATGAAGCTGAATTCAATTTAGCAAAGACGAGGAGGAAAAGAGGGGAAGGAACATCATTGGTCAACGCACCATCATTGAGGTACCTGGCCAGTGCGGGGAAATGTTACCATATACGCAGATATGAGCCACAATGGGCTCCTCCAGCGCCATGCCACCCTTGGACCACCATGCCACCTTTGGACCGCCATGCCACCCTTGGACCGCCATGCCACCTTTGGACTGCCATGCCACCTTTGGACCGCCATGCCACCTTTGGACCGCCATGCCACCTTTGGACCGCCATGCCATCCGTGGACTGCCATGCCACCTTTGGACCGCCATGCCACCCTTGGACCGCCATGCCACCTTTGGACCGCCATGCCACCTTTGGACCGCCATGCCACCCTTGGACCGCCATGCCACCTTTGGACCGCCATGCCACCCTTGGACCGCCATGCCACCTTTGGACCGCCATGCCACCCTTGGACCGCCATGCCACCTTTGGACCGCCATGCCACCCTTGAACCGCCATGCCACCTTTGGACCGCCATGCCACCCTTGGACCGCCATGCCACCTTTGGACCGCCATGCCACCCTTGAACCGCCATGCCACCTTTGGACCGCCATGCCACCCTTGGACCGCCATGCCACCTTTGGACTGCCATGCCACTCTTGGACCGCCATGCCACCCTTGGACTGCCATGCCACCCTTGGACCGCCATGCCACCCTTAAACCGCCATGCCACCCTTGAACCGCCATGCCACCCTTGGACGGCCATGCCACCTTTGGACTGCCAAGACACCCTTGGACCGCCATGCCACCTTTGGACCGCCATGCCACCCTTGGACCGCTATGCCACCTTTGGACCGCCATGCCACCCTTGGACCGCCATGCCACCTTTGGACCGCCATGCCACCCTTGAACCGCCATGCCACCCTTGGACCGCCATGCCACCCTTGGACCGCCATGCCACCCTTGGACCGCCATGCCACCCTTGGACCGTACAACACTGCCCATCTCCTTCATTTCCTGAACACCTTACATGACAATCTTTTTCAGCCAGAGCAGAGAGGGCCAGGTGATCCTGAGCAGAGAGACGCCAGGTGATCCTGAGCAGAGAGGGCCAGGTGATCCTGAGCAGAGAGACACCAGGTGATCCTGAGCAGAGAGACACCAGGTGATCCTGAGCAGAGAGGGCCAGGTGACCCTGAGCAGAGAGGGCCAGGTGATCCTGAGCAGAGAGACACCAGGTGATCCTGAGCAGAGAGGGCCAGGCGATCCTGAGCAGAGAGGGCCATCAGGCTGCTCAGGTCCGCAATTGGTTCCGTGACCATCCTAGGTTTACAACTCTCTATCTCCCACCATATTCCCCATGTCTCAACCCCATTGAGGAGTTGTTTTCAGCATAGCGGTGGAAGGTGTATGATCGCAAACCCCATGAACGTATGACCTTTCCCCAGGCCATGGAGGAGGCCTGTGGTGACATTCCAGCGGTGTCCTGTCAGGGGTGGATGCGTCATGCCAGAAGATATTTCCCCCGCTGGCTGGCCAAGGAGAATATCGCCTGTTGTTGTTGATAAATCTGTGGCCGGACCTCTACAACAGACATGACTGATTTAGTTTTCTCAATGAAGTATTTGTTTCTTGGCTTATGATTTAGATTGGAAAGTTTCTTTCTCTATTCCGTACAATTGATCTAACATGCAGTACTGTAGTACAGAGAAGACTATTTATCTTCCTTTGCATATGCAAAATATATTTACTGTATGTTTCCCTTTTTACTGAATTTGTTAACAGTTTGCTGTTTGACACTTAGTGAGTCATGTTGAAATATAAAACATATTTTTTGTGTTCCTTTCTTGTTTGAGTACACACAAAATATACAGTATAACAACAATGTTAGTCTTTACACTGAAATAGGTTCTGATAGTGGTGCTTTCAATATGTCACATTATTGGGATCTCGTTTGTCACTAAGTTAGATTCGTTCGATGTGTGTGTGTGTCTCCTTAGTAAGCAGAGTTTCATTCTGAGCAGGGAGAACATGATTTTGATTGCTGTGTTTCATTTTGCAAGATGTCTGTGGGGTTTGGGGAAATTGTTTTGTGTTTGGGAGTTTTGAAAACCTGTAGTTTCAGCGAATGAAATAAAGCTGAACATTCCATGATGAAATTACAATGTTGTGTGGTGAAAAGATTTACCCTTGTGAGATCATGTACACATAAATGTACCTGAGGTCATTACTCACACAGTATTCAGGGATTTTACTGTGAGTGAATAAGGCAGAAGTATAGCTACCTTTCTGTCTGAAAGCTCCACTTAACCTGTGGTGAATATTACAAGGTGTGTGTCCCAAATGGAACACTATTCCCATAGGGCTCAGCTCAAAAGTAGTGCACTATATAGGAAATAGGGTGCTTTTTGGCACTCACAAAATATATACACTACCGTTCAAAAGTTTGCGTTCACCTAGAAATGTCCTTGTTTTTGAAAGAAAAGCTTTCCATTAAAATAACATGAAATCGATCAGAAATACAGTGTAGACATTGTTAATGAACTGCTGTAGGAAGATAACCATGTGTTACTGAAAAGCAGGGAGCAATGAGCTCAAGGCTTCACACACTTTAATATTCTAGTGACTTGTGTCCTATTATTGTATTCTTCTACAAAGGCTGTACACGTAATACAGCGGTCACCACCTCTTCACTGGGTTGACCCTGGATGAGAGGATGAAACACCGGCTGTCATTAGAGCTAATGAATTTCACCCATCTCTTGTCTTTTGCTGGGAGCCATTGGAGTAGACTGCATCTCTCTGAGTCTCTCTTTCCTGCTGCAGGCAGCCAGGTAGAGCGATACAGACAGATGCAGTGAGCCCTGATCAAAGGCTGTGCTAATGTCTCGCCCCCAGCTAGCTCAGGAGAAAGTAGGAGCACAACTCTGACTCTCTCTTGGCTGCCTGCCGCAGTAATGTTTGGTCCTGGACCATGGTCAGGGTCTGGTCTGCTGTGGTGGACTGAAAGTCTCTGTGTCTGTGTGGAAGTATCACTGACTATTCTTCTTGTTTATTATCGGGGTCGCCTCAGAGCACAGATTTGGTGGGGGAGAATAGATAAAAACTAAAAACAAGTAGAAACGTGCCTCTCCACCGTCTCCCGCGGTCTTGTGGTACCTTTATGTTACATGTGTCTAGGTGACTGGCCTGTGGGCAGATTGACTGGAGATATCACTCCTCATGAATAGTGATGGTGTGTTGAATACCTTGGAGTCTGGCTTCAGCATAACTCAGAACACAAGCAGTGTCTAATGTGGTGGTACTTTTTCCACATTTTGTTGTGTTACAGCCTAAATGTAAAATGGATTCAATTGAGATTTTGTGTCACGGACCTACACATAATACCCCATAATGTCAAAGTGGAATTTTGTTTCTGAAATGTCTTGAGTCAATAAGTATTCAACCCCTTTGTTATGGCAAACCTAAGTTTGGAGTAAAACTGATTCTAACATGTAATGTCTCATGATGGTTCTAACATGTAATGTCTCATGATGATTCTAACATGTAATGTCTCATGATGATTCTAACATGTAATGTCTCATGATGATTCTAACATGTAATGTCTCATGATGATTCTATCATGTAATGTCTCATGGTGATTCTAACATGTAATGTCTCATGATGATTCTAACATGTAATGTCTCATGATGATTCTAACATGTAATGTCTCATGATGATTCTAACATGTAATGTCTCATGATGATTCTAACATGTAATGTCTCATGATGATTCTAACATGTAATGTCTCATGGTGATTCTAACATGTAATGTCTCATGGTGATTCTATCATGTAATGTCTCATGATGGTTCTAACATGTAATGTCTCATGATGGTTGTCTCAATGATTCTAACATGTAATGTCTCATGATGATTCTAACATGTAATGTCTCATGATGGTTCTAACATGTAATGTCTCATGATGGTTCTCAACTAACATGTAATGTCTCATGATGGTTCTAACATGTAATGTCTCATGATGGTTCTAACATGTAATGTCTCATGATGATTCTAACATGTAATGTCTCATGATCATGATGATTCTAACATGTAATGTCTCATGATGATTGATTCTAACATGTAATGTCTCATGATGATTCTAACATGTAATGTCTCATGATGATTCTAACATGTAATGTCTCATGATGATTCATGATGATTCTAACATGTAATGTCTCATGATGATGATTCTAACATGTAATGTCTCATGATGATTCTAACATGTAATGTCTCATGATTCTAACATGATTCTGGTTCTAACATGTAATGTCTCATGATGTCTCATGATGATTCTAACATGTAATGTCTCATGGTGATTCTAACATGTAATGTCTCATGATGATTCTAACATGTAATGTCTCATGGTGATTCTAACATGTAATGTCTCATGGTGATTCTATCATGTAATGTCTCATGGGGGTGAATACTTATATAATCATTTATTTTGTGTCATTTAGGTCAACGGTCTACAATTAAATCCATTAAAATCCCACTTTGTAACACAATGAAATGTGATGAAAGTCAAGGGGTGTGTCACGCCTTGGTCATTGTATTTTGTGTTTTCGTTATATTATTTGGTCAGGCCAGGGTGTGACATGGGTTTATGTTATTGTATTTTCTTATTGGGGTTTGTAGTATTTGGGATCGCGGCTGATTAGGGGTGTTGTTAGGCTTGGCTGCCTGAGGCGGTTCTCAATCAGAGTCAGGTGATTCTCGTTGTCTCTGATTGGGAACCGTATTTAGGTAGCCGGGGTTTCACTGTGTATTTCGTGGGTGATTGTTCCTGTCTCTGTGTAGTTTCACCATATAGGCTGTAATTAGGTCTCACGTTGCGTTTGTTGTTTTGTATTTGTAGAAGTTATTTCATGTATCGCTCTTCCTTCATTAAAGACATGAGTAACCACCACGCTGCATTTCGGTCCGACTCTCTTTTGACAAACGAAGAACGACGTTACAGGGTGTGAATACTTTCTGAAGGCACTTGCTGAGGTTCACGGATCCATATGAAATTGTGAATCTACAGTGTCTTGTGAGGGTCATCCTGTTAACTATGCTGAAAAACAATTTTCTTCAATAGTCATCGAATTAATGACACAACAGACCCGGTCTCCTGATACACATTCCTAGAATGTATTGGGTTGCCCATTAGGATTAGGCCTGTATTGTAATGGTTTACAATGCCCATAGTGAGTACACCTATAGCTAGTCTCTCTCTTACAGTTCTTTCTGATTGCTTAGGCACTATCTTTGAAACTATAGGCTATTTTTGCAAAACTCTACATACTAACCACTAAACATAACACCAAACCGGCAAAACATTATACATCTCTTGCAAAAGCAAACAATTCTTGCAAAACTCTTCAAATTCTTTTAAAAATGGTGTTTTTGCATCAATACAGTACACACAAACCATCATTTGAATAAGCACACGAAGCACCAACTACGCACTGATGGTATAAATGAAAAACCCGTGTGGCGTTTTCTGTGCGCAGGGCCTAGTAGTTTGCAATAAAGTGTTGTCATACATGTAGTAAACACACATACAGGTATCCAAACGTGTAAAGTATGGATGTGTATTCCCGAACATAACACACTATCAATACAAATAAGGGAGAAAACATGTTGTCTTATTATTCTCAAAATCTTCTAACACTCCTCAAACAACAAAAGCACAGTAGAAGAAACAAAAACATTTGTGCTCGAAAAAAGAACAACAGAAAACATGTGGCTACATCTCACCTTCTTTGTGGGTCTGGCCAGAAGACTTGAGCTAGGAGTCCCGTATCCAGGCCTGGCATGACCCCTGATCCATGTCTCCACAAGCCTCCTCTATTGCCTGTAGAAGGGGTATGTGTTGGTGGGGCTGGTGATCATACACCTTCCACCATGCAGAGAAGAATTCTTCAATAGGATTCAAGAATGGAGAGTAAGAGGGGAGATTGAGTGCAATGAAAAGCGGGTGACCTGTGAACCAATTACGGACCACAGCAGCCCGGTGGAAACTAAGATTGTCCCAGATGATAACGTATTTGGGCTGCTCTGCTCCCTGGTCATTAGGGATTAGTCTGTTGTGGAGGGGTCCAGAAATGTGATAATGTGTGCCGTGGCTGTATGGGCCTAGGGTTGCATGATGGTGAAGGACGCCGTTTTGACTAATAGCTGCACACATTGTTGTGTTGCCACCACCTTGTCCCGGGACGTTGATGATGGCACGGTGTCCGATGATATTTCTGCCACGGCCCCTTGTTTTTGCAATGTTGAAACCTGCCTCGTCCACATATATCAGCTTATGATGCACTGCATCTGCTTCTAGCTCCATGACTCTCTGAAAGAGACCAGACAAAACAATGTAGCACAGTAGGAAAAGACAGGGATCAGTCAATATGATGTAGCACCATACACTTCCAGATCCACTACCAATCCGGTACCAAGCATTTTTTAAATTGTTAGTTTAGATTTCTCGTTAGATGTTACTGCATTGTCAGAACTAGAAGCACAAGCATTTCGCTACCCTCGCATTAACATCTGCTAACCATGTGTATGTGACAAATAAAATTTGATTTGATAGAATAGTATAGCTTACCTGCACATATTCATATTTTATATTCAGTTTGTTTCGAAAGGGACTCTGTGCAGCTGCTTCATCCTAATTCTATTGCGTTTCAGTAGACGACACAGGGCAGAGAGACTCACTCTGTTTCAGTAGACGACACAGGGCAGAGAGACTCACTCTGTTCCAGTAGACGACACAGGGCAGAGAGACTCACTCTGTTGACATTTTGGATTATGGTGTTATCTGCCATTATGTGGTCCTGCAGTTCTCTGGGTCTAATGACCATATTTACAATGTGGGTCTCCTGCTCTGGGATGAACAGTCCACCTCTTCCACCAGATACTGGTTTTCTTGCAGTTGTGTAAACACATTTGAATGTTTTTTTGTGATAGCTCCTTCTCATTATGAATGTACAGTCCATATTACTGTACCATTAAGACTACTACTACCGGTTCTCATTTCGAAATGTCCAGATGATACCTGCAACAGTATAGCGGCTCAGATTTGGTTGAACCCGTTGCCCAGCCTCCCTCATGCTCATCCCATGGTTGACAACATGGTCAACCACAGTCACTCTGATTTCATCAGTTATTGTGTTCCTCTTCCACTTCCCCGTCCCACTTCACCTCTTCCTTCTCCTCCTCCTCCTTTTACTTCTTCATCTCCTCATCGACCCCCTATTCCTCCTCCTCGTCCTCCTCTAGTTCTCAACCCTCTTACTCTCTGTCTAATATTGGCCTCCATTGTTGTCCAAACCAAATGTTTACCTGTGGCCTATTTATAGTGTTCAAGCTCTGATTTGTAAGTGAACTCATTATCTAAGTGTTTTCACATGTGTCAATGTGGAAAGGCAATTGGCGAAATAACGTGTAGCAATGTAGAGACCAATGTTTACAGTTTTGCTAGAAGTGTGTTATTAAATTGCAAACTGAGTGTAAAGCAGTGAGTTGTGTTTACAGTTTTGCAGAAAGTGTGTTATAAAATGAAAAACTGAGTGTGAAGCAGAGAACGTGCATTCAGTTTAGCACACTTGGTAAATGCATTGGCTACAAGTGTTAATGGTTTCAGAGATAGTGCTTCAAGAATCACTGTCAGTGTTTAAACATTCAGAAAAAAACTGTAGTCAAACAAGGTAACCCAATTATGTTGAGTTAGTTTTAGTAAGTAACAGAAAGTCCCCGCTGACACCAAACAATCCTTAGTGAATACCTGGTAAATGGAATGGAAACAGTACTGTAATATAACGTGATAAAGTGAGAAAGTGGAACCTAATCAGTAAAGTAAGCTCAACAATCCGAGGACTGATTCCTGAAGAATGCTAGCCTGGTTAAACCAGACTGAATTAGCAATTTTGAGTGGTTTAACCAGGCTTGGAGAATGCTGTGTTTAAATAGCTCAACAATGGTTTACAGTGCCTGTAGTGAGTAAAACCTATAACTAGTATGTGTTAATCAAACTAGGTATGATATGATCATCTTGTTAGTAGCTCAACACTCCAGGACTGATTCCTGGAAATTGTAGTGTCACTATTAGACAAACAGACTCTCTCTCAGCTGGTCATCGTTGGAAAGCAGTGACTCAGTGCCCTCGACAGGAAGTTGTTAGCCTGCTCACATGCCAGATGTAACATTTCACAGTTCCCCCTATCCTCTCAGCACACCAAATCAAATCAAATCAAATGGTATTTATCAGCTTTGTAAATAACAGGTGTAGACTTATAGTGAAGTATTTACTTAAGTGTCCTTTTCCAAAATGTCCTCTAAATACAAAAAATAATTAATTACACTGCAGAGTTAAAGAGTACAGATAAAAAAATAAAAATAACAAATACATAAATAGTACAAAGGGGTACGAGGTAAATAATTAATTACACTATGAGGGGTACGAGGTAATAACATGGCTATATACAGGGAGTACCAGTACTGAGTCAATGTACCAGTACCAGTACTGAGTTGATATGCAGGGGTATGAGGTAATAACATGGCTATATACAGGGAGTACCAGTACTGAGTCAATGTGCAGGGGTACGAGGTAATAACATGGCTATATACAGGAACCAGTAGAGTCACCAGTACTGAGTTGATATGCAGGGGGCTATATACAGAGGCAATAACATGGCTATATACAGGGAGAACCAGTACTGAGTCAATGTGCAGGGGTACGAGGTAATAACATGGCTATATACAGGGAGTACCAGTACCGAGTCGATATGCAGGGGTACGAGGTAATTGAGGTACTAAAAAAAGGAAGAGAATGCTTCTCTGTGTTCTAGAATCAGAAGAACCAGCTATGTTCATAATGGTACCAGCTATGTTCATAATGGTACCCGCTATGTTCATAATGGTACCCCGGGGTAGCCTAGTGGTTAGAGCGTTGGACTAGTAGCCGGAAGGACTAGTAACTGGAAGGTTGCAAGTTCAAACCCCCGAGCTGACAAGGTACAAATCTGTCATTCTGCCCCTGAACAGGCAGTTAACCCAGGCTGTCATTGAAAATAAGAATGTGTTCTTAACTGACTTGCCTGGTTAAATAAAGGTACATAAAATGTCCATAATGGTAGGGGTGACACAACATGGACAAGCAGTCTAGTCATCCTCACACTGCAGATTATGTGTGGTGGTGATTGAACAGTCAGTGTTTGACTAATGAGTGGGACCGGTCTGGTGGGGCCGCAGGCATTGTTTCAACATTACCTGACATCATCTTATAACTATGTGGTCCGTGCTACTTATCTTGGAGCTGTGGTGGAATTGTGCCCTCTTCCCCTCCCTCTCTGGTTCTTCTGATTCTAGAACACAGAGAAGCATTCTCTTCCTTTTTTTATTGTAGTTTGATAAATACATTGCCGTCCCTCCGAGGATGTGTTTGTACCTATCCTATGACGTGTTTATTAAGTACTTTCTTTATGCATGCTGCGAGAAGTCATGACCATTTTGCTTCAGCCGTGGTGATTAAATATTTTCTAAGGCCACGGAAATGTCACAGTGATTAATCACTGTCTTATTTCTCACGGCAATAGACTATTCATAATCTGTTTCCTCTTGAAAATTCACAGTTGTTCTGTTGCAATAGTCGACACAGTTAGACTTTGTTCGATGAGCTTTAATTTATGACAAATTATAATGGATTTTTTGTTGCTACAGTATGTAGATCAGTCTTATTGAATATAAAGCAGTGTCACTTGCAAATTAGCCAGATTCTGAGAAAGTTATAGAGAATAAATAGAAAAACATCACTTCAGGTTATTGGTTCTGTTGCGAGGACACCACCAGTTTCCCCCATAGGATCTCATCAGGTCACAGACCAGACCAGCATGGCCGGTGTTAATCAGTGGCATAAAGAATCTGGTTACTGTGTATAGAGCGGCTATATGGAGGGGTTAGGACTCAATCCTACACCATTTCTAATGGGATTTGGTGCTAGACTGAGACAACATATGCAGTGTTTAATGTGAATGCAGTCTCCATGGAAGCTGTGCCATTGTGTTTAAATATAAATTGCTCTAAAGCGCTGATCTTCATGGCTATGGATTGAATCCATCGCTTAGTCTAATGTTGACTTCAAGTTCAGGTCAGGTGAATCTGTATGAATCCTTTCATTTCTATAAGTCATAGAACTTATCATTTGACCCTACTTAAAGGTTCAATATGTTAATATTTGTTGCCTAATTTCAGTTTATAAAACAAGCAGGTATTAGTGAATCATTGTACTATCTAAACTGCTATGAGATATTTCTTCCAGAACCAACAATATTGTATTTTCAGCTGTTTGAAGCTGGTGGACATAACCGAAAGTAACAGACACAAAAATGAAATTTAAAAGAGGGAACCATAGAAATATCGGACGTTGAACAGATTTACAGCTTCTTAGACTTGCTTTCAATGAGAATGACTGATCTATAACTCATATTTTCTATGTGAAATTGTTTGGGTTGCTCAAAAAGTTACATATTGCAGCTGTAAGCGTTTATGTGGCCCTGCAGTGGAAGGTCACTCATGGCAACTGAGTGGACTGAGTGTGCTGATGAGATACAGCAGCCGATTTAAAGGCTGGAGGGCTTTAGCGGTTTATGGGATGTAGAGGGGATGCAATAGGGGATGTGTTCTTCAATACATGCTTCACTTGTCCCAATCCAAAGGGATGTACAGCATGGGAGGGGGATGTCTAAGTCATTGTCTAAGTCATTGTATTAATGTACTGTATTTGCCTATTTATGGTTTATTTGAATAGGGACGGACACAAACACATTGACACATTGAATAAACAATCATCTGATGCATTCCACCATAGTGTATACAGCTTTCCTTCCGTCGATTCTGTGTCTCAGTTAAATGCAATGCTCCTCTATGGGACAACAACTCAGTAATGGACACACAAAGAGGGTGGTTAGGACCCGATCATTTTTCCAGCCACACCCTGATCACAGACACTTCTCCAGGGATTATGTGTATAATCCCACCACAAATCCACCGGATTGATCCCACCAGACTGTTAAATGATGAGGTCAAACATCAATAGAGGCCCACTGACCGACCCAGCCAGCTAAAAGTCCTCTAAAAGCACCAAATCAGCCTCTTCATGACCTCCTAGCCTGCCAACTAATGCTAATCTCCCCATGGCAGTCAAAATAACTGCTCCATAATATGTTTTATTCAGAGTTTAAAGCAGATAAAAATAGATGTAATCGCTCTCGGGTTGTCAAAACAACAAAGTTATCCGTCATCAGTGCACAAATGTTCACTCTTATGTCCCTCCGATAGGCCTACACCATGTGACCGTCTGTGTGTGCTGTGTGGCGTGCTCAGTAGTTCATGAACAAGGTGTATTCACCTGTGTGTTCATCTGTATACGACCACCTGGAGCGCGAGAGACAGACGCTGTGTTCTGTACATTTAGTCAAAGGTACATGTGTACATGTTGTTGACCCTCTTACGTCCAAGGTACTGGCAGCTGCTGTGCTGAGGTGAGTTTGTCCACGATTTGATGAGTAGTCTGGCAATCCTGATTCCCTCTCTCTCTCTCTCTCTCCCGATAAGTACTCTGGTCATCCTGTTCACACCAAGACAGTCGTGAAGAGGGTACGACAAAACCTATTCCCTCTCAGGAGACTGAAAAGATTTGGCACGGGTCCTCGGGCAGTCAGGGTTTAAAGGCAGTTGTCAAGGGGATGATAGGCTATCTATCCCTCAGCATCAGGAATGGCCAATGTCTCTCTCTTGTCTGAGTGGATGGAAGCTGTTGGAGCATTAAACCACATTTCTCTCTGATCTGACATGTTGTTTGTTCCGCCCAATTAGGTTTTATGAGGCGCTGCGATCCCAGTAGGCCCTGGTAATGCTCCTATCAACAGAGAGAGCAGTGCTCCAACAACAGCATCAGCAGTCACTGTCGCTTAGCGAGCTATGCGTCTAGTCAGGGACTTCCCACACTAAGACCAGACCTTCTGAGACCAATTTAATGGGAGATGAAAAGTCTAGTGTTGACATGCTTTTGGTTGTGCATTTGATAGAGCTAATAATAAAAGTGCTATAATGTGTCTTAACGTTTTATAGGATCAGCTAACCATTGCTTCCTCTTTTATCAGCACAGTCCCTATATACCACTCCCCTGCTGTCTGAACGGAGAAAGTGACAGAGTGGTGTGACGATAGATATCTGGAGGAAGGAAGGGTAGGGGGTGAGGATGATGGGGGTGGTGAGGTTGCCTAATGAGACCAACATAGTGTGGTTGTGATGGCCCACATCCCCAAAGAGGAGGTGCAGAATTTCACACCCACTTAAGATGGCCTTGTTATCACTGGGGCTGTGTGTGACCCTCTCACTCCCAACCGGTCACCGTGCTGCTGACGTTTCTCACTCCGTGAGCAGGTGCTACGTACATTCTGTATGACATGGCTCACATTTCAGTTGTACAACTGACAACTGACTAGGTTTCCCCCTTTCCCTTTTCCCACCTCCACAACCACCTTATGCACCACCTTATGCACCACCCTATGCACCACCTTATGCACCACCTTATGCACCACCTTATGCACCACCATATGCACCACCATATGCACCACCTTATGCACCACCTTATGCACCACCATATGCACCACCTTATGCATATGCACCACCTTGCACCACCTGCACCACCTTATGCACCACCTTATGCACCACCACCACCTTATGCACCACCTTATGCACCACCTTATGCACCACCTTATGCACCACCTTATGCACCACCTTATGCACCACCTTATGCACCACCTTATGCACCACCTTATGCACCACCTTATGCACCACCTTATGCACCACCTTATGCACCACCTTATGCACCACCTTATGCACCACCTTATGCACCACCTTATGCACCACCTTATGCACCACATTATGCACCACCTTATGCACCACATTATGCACCACCTTATGCACCACATTATGCACCACCTTATGCACCACCTTATGCACCACCTTATGCACCACCTTATGCATCACCTTATGCACCACATTATGCACCACCTTATGCACCACCTTATGCACCACCTTATGCACCACCTTATGCACCACCTTATGCACCACCTTATGCATCACCTTATGCACCACCTTATCAACACGAGAGAAATCAAATCCATCAAATCCAGAGGGAAAGTTTAGCTCATTACAACACCTTTGCACGTATACACTTTGTCACACTTTTCAAGAATAAATGTCTTCTCTCTCTGTGCACACATAAAGTTGAAACGTCCCTCCTTCCCTGCACTCGACGCATCCCACCATGTTCATGTTCTATGTCTCAATATTCAAGCTTGCTGTGGGAAGATGCTGAGAGTGCATAGAGCCAACTTTCTCTGCATCCACAGATAGATCTGTATAAAACATCCCAGAGAAATCACCAATAGATATTGATCAATGGGCAGTATATGGTATCCGTTACCAATGGCCTGGCTCAGGCCTTGTGTTACCAATGGCCTGGCTCAGGCCTTGTGTTACCAGGGGTCTGGCTCAGGCCTTGTGTTACCAATGGCCTGGCTGAGATCTTGTGTTACCAATGGTCTGGCTGAGATCTTGTGTTACCAATGGCCTGGCTCAGGCCTTGTGTTACCAATGACCTGGCTCAGGTCTTGTGTTACCAATGGCCTGGCTCAGGCCTTGTGTTACCAGGGGTCTGGCTCAGGCCTTGTGTTACCAATGGCCTGGCTGAGATCTTGTGTTACCAATGGCCTGGCTCAGGCCTTGTGTTACCAATGACCTGGCTCAGGCCTTGTGTTACCAATGACCTGGCTCAAGCCTTGTGTTACCAGGGGTCTGGCTCAGGCCTTGTGTTACCAGTGGTCTGGCTCAGGCCTTGTGTTGCCAATGGCCTGGCTCAGGCCTTGTGTTACCAACGGCCTGGCTCAGGCCTTGTGTTACCAATGGCCTGGCTCAAGCCTTGTGTTACCAGGGGTCTGGCTCAGGCCTTGTGTTACCAGTGGTCTGGCTCAGGCCTTGTGTTGCCAACGGCCTGGCTCAGGCCTTGTGTTACCAACGGCCTGGCTCAGGCCTTGTGTTACCAATGGCCTGGCTCAAGCCTTGTGTTACCAATGGCCTGGCTCAAGCCTTGTGTTACAGGGTTATTTGTTACCTGCAAATGCATTTCGCTGTGCTCCAATTTGGCCTCCCGAGAAAACTCTGTTCCCTTAACGCACCTGTATGTTATTTTTGGGTTGTTGATATTGAGGAGATGAAAAGACAACGGCAGACCTGAGAGCAGTTTCTAGACAGGATGGATTGATTCCTGGTGGGCATTGTTAGTCATCCAAACAGGTGCAGGCTACTGTCCTTTACTCAGTGCCCCCTCACATATCAATTAAGCTGCTATATAATTGGTTATTCTTTTGTGGCTTGGTAGTTCAATATTCATTTGAGAAATAAGTTTCCAGCTATGAGTTGAGAGAATTTAGAATAGAGAATTTAGAATAGAGAATTTAGAACTAAGGTGAGAAGCAAATGTTTTTCGGAGCCGTTTGAATCCTTGAGACAGTGGCCTTCTCTGACACACAGATAACTGCTCTTGACACAGCACAGTAAGTTACACTCCATTTGAAGGCCATCACTGGGCACCTCTCTCTCAGATAGAGTTAAGGGTCCTTCAGTCCTTCAACCAGGGCTGTGACACATACCTCCCCGATTAGCTTTCTATCTGATGGCAATGGCTATATTCTGTGCATGAACACAAACAATAACCACAGAGATGTTTTATTGGCTCTCATCATGGGCATAATGGGGTCAAACTGGGTTTACATGTTACATAGAGACCCTTTCCAGAAAATGTCATTAGTTGAGCTCTATAGTTTTAGTGATTAATGCTGATCATGACAAGCCCATGATCAGATCAATGTCAGACCATGGCTAGGCAGTAGAACGTGTGGCTGTTGTTATGAGGACATTGTTGTGGTGTGATTTATCTGCCCTGTGGTACAGTTCATTTTAAATGACCATTCTTACTGATACTCCATGGCTCACCACTTGTTGTTGACTGAGATTCTCTGAAATGCAGGGCTTGTGTTTGATATTTGACTAAATCGATTTGTTATTCCTTTTTTTTTTCTTCTTTTCTTCTCTGACTGTCACTCTCATCCCTCCCTCCTCTCATCCCTCCCTCCTCTCATCCCTCCCCCCTCCTCTTATCCCTCCCATCTCTCATCCCTCCCTCCTCTCATCCCTCCCTCCCTCCTCTTATCCCTCCCTCCTCTCATCCCTCCCTCCTCTCATCCCTCCCTCCCTCCTCTTATCCCTCCCTCCTCTTATCCCTCCCTCCTCTCATCCCTCCCTCCCCTTATCCCTCCCTCCTCTCATCCCTCCCTCCCTCCTCTTATCCCTCCCTCCTCTCATCCCTCCCTCCTCTCATCCCTCCCTCCTCTTATCCCTCCCTCCTCTTATCCCTCCCTCCTCTCATCCCTCCCTCCTCTTATCCCTCCCTCCTCTCATCCCTCCCTCCTCTCATCCCTCCCTCCTCTTATCCCTCCCTCCTCTTATCCCTTGCTCCTCTTATTCCTCCCTCCTCTTATTCCTCCCTCCTCTTATTCCTCCCTCCTCTTATCCCTCCCCCCTCTCATCCCTCCCTCCCTCCCTCATCCCCTCCCCTCCTCCCTCATCCCTCCCCTCCCTCTCTCATCCCTCCCTCCTCTCATCCCTCCCTCCTCTCATCCCTCCCTCCTCTTATTCCTCCCTCCTCTCATCCCTCCCTCCTCTTATCCCTCCCTCCTCTTATCCCTCGCTCCTCTTATCTCTCCCTCCTCTCATCCCTCCCTCATCTTATCCCCCTCCTCTCATCCCTCCCCCTCCTCTTATTCCTCCCTCATCCCTCCTCATCCCTCCCTCCCTCCTCTTATCCCCCTCCTCCCCTCCCTCCTCTTAGTCCTCCTCCTCTCATCCCTCCCTCCTCTCATCCCTCCCTCCCTTTATCCCTCCCTCCTCTTATTCCTCCCTCCTCTTATTCCTCCCTCCTCTTATCCCTCCCTCCTCTTATCCCTCCCTCCTCTTATCCCCCCTCCTCTCATCCCTCCCTCCTCTTATTCCTCCCTCCTTTTATTCCTCCCTCCTCTCATCCCTCCCTCCTCTCATCTAAGACGAGACAGAGACTATAAGACAGCAGAGACAAGATGAGACATGAAAAAGACAAGATGAGACTTGGCAAAGGCTACTTTCATTCTCTCTGTCTCCCAGTTTTCACCCCCCCCTCAAAATGAAGGACAGAGTATTGAAAAGTGACTATATTGAACACAAATACATGCTGCTATGATGAGTCAATGAGGAATGTGCAACTTGAGGTTTGTTTGTGTGAAAGCCTTATGGGTGGAACACAAGGGTTTGTGATGAAACAATGTCTCAAACTTCTCCAAGTAACTGATTGGCTACTCTACACCTATGATTGAGTTGAACATCCAATCGGTGTGGAGTGGGGGGCACTACTTTTTGCTGTTGCAGAGGGAGATAATAAAACTACCTTGGGCTGAGAGGATAGGTGTGGCTCAGGTATCAAAATGGGAGTCCCATCCTCCATCCTCCAGTTAATAATCTTTCACTTTCACCACTTCAGCAGTTTTTTGGGCTGCAGGAAAATGAAAAAGTCAGAATCATCCATTTAGGATGTTAGACTCTTTGACACTCACTGACATGACCAGATCAGATAGGGTGTATTGCGGATCTGATAGTAAGATCCCCGTAATTACAGGTAAAACTATATGACAAGACCATTTTGGACTTTAACAGGCTATATGTTATGTTCAACGTCAAAGGTTGCTTTGGAAATGGCCAAATAAACTGTTAATTTGTATTTATAGCTTGTCCTCAGCGTTCATCAGTTGATATAAAGATACTGTAAAGCATTTCATAACAATACATTTATTTAGCGACTCCCCGTGTGTGTTCTCAGCAGCGCGATAGATAACCAAAGTGTTGTGTTCAATGGTCCCTCTGAGCGCATTTTAGGTCTTCCAAAACTTGAACATTGTGAGAATTTTGTGCAACTTCCCGCATGTGTTTACAGTGAACACTTGGGTTGTAGAGAGTTTTAGAGAGTAGACAATAGCCTATGCAGCCGAAGGCCATGCAGCCGAAACACATCGGATTTTTAAAACTTTGTTTTCTGCGTGGCAGTCCTGGAGGAGTGGCAGTCCTGGAGGAGGTGTGCGGCCACCCGCCCACGCGTGCAGTTTAGAGGGGACATTGGTTGTGTTATATAATTACTGGTACTATCATCGAAAGGGAAATGAAATAGTAATTTCCAACATTAGGCGGATTAATTAGACATTGCTGGTGTGATTTAGCGTGTGACTGTATGCTTACAATGTAAGATAGCGCAGGAAGAAATAGGAGCCGTTTTACAGGCGCCTAACCAATTGTGCTATTATGTGTCTTTCTTCGCGTTATTTGTAACTTATTTTGTACATAATGTTTCTGCAACACTATCTTACGGCAAAAAAAGAGCTTCTGGATATCAGGACAGCGATCACTCACCTCGGATTAGACAAAGAGCTTCTGGATATCAGGACAGCGATCACTCACCTCGGATTAAACAAAGAGCTTCTGGATATCAGGACAGCGATCACTCACCTCGGATTAGACAAAGAGCTTCTGGATATCAGGACAGCGATCACTCACCTCAGATTAGACTAAGATTTGTTCGTCAACAAGCAGGAAGCACAGGATTTACTTCAGACACCCAACAAGGCTGAAATCCCCTTCATTGGCAAGAGAAAGAGATGTAGGTATAGAGGACACAGGGCGGGGTGCCTCGTAAGGATCCGCCAACGGCGAGTGGTAAATCTTCCCTTGCCATCAATATTACTTGCCTATGTGCAATCATTGGACAATAAATTAGAGAGGTACGATCACGAATATCATAACTTCGGTACATCAAAAATGAATATTTTATGTTTCACCGAATCATGGCTGAATGACAACATGGAAAACATTCAGCTAGCATATACGCTGCACCGGATAGACAGAACAGCACACTCCGGTAAGACGAGGGGGGCGGTCTCTGTATATTTGTAGTCAACAACTGGCGGACAAAATCTAAGGAAGTCTCTAGATTTTACTTCACACACAGAGATGCGTACAAAGCTCTCCCTCGATCTCCATTTGGCAAATCTGACCATAATTCTATCCTCATGATTCCTGCTTACAAGCAAAAATGTAACCAGGAAGCACCATGGAACTATGGACTATGGAAAAGTGATCAGATGAAGCACAGGACTGTTTTGCTATCACAGACTGGAACATGTTAAAGGATTCTTCCGATGGCATTGAGGAGTACACCACATCAATCACTGGCTTTATCAATAACTGCATCGAGGATGTCGTCCCTACAGTGACTGTGCGTACATACCCCAACCAGAAGCCATGGATTACAGGCAACATTCGCACTGAGCTAAAGGGTAGAGCTGCCGCTTTCAAGGTGCGGGACTCTAACCCGGAATCTTATAAGAAAGCCTGCTATGTCCTCTGACGAACCATTGAACATGCAAAGCGCCATTACAGGACTAAGATTGAATCCTACTACACCGGCTCCGACGCTTGTCGGATGTGGCTGGGCCTGCAAACTACTACAGATTACAAATGGAAGCACAGCCGTGAGCTGCCCAGTGACACGAGCCTACCAGACGACCTAAATCACTTCTATGCTTGCGTCGAGGCAAGCAACACTGAGGCATGCATGAGAGCATCAGCTGTTTCGGACGACTGTGTGATCACGCTCCCGTAGCCAACTTGAGTAAGACTTTTAAACAGGTCAACATTCACAAGGCCACTGGGCCAGACGGATTGCCAGGACGTGTGATCCGGGCATGTGCTGACCAACTGGCAGGTGTTGTCACTGACATTTTGAACATGTCCCTGATTGAGCCTGTAACACTAACATGCTTCAAGCAGACCACCATAGTCCCTGTGCCCAATAGCACTAAGGTAACCTGCCTAAATGACTACAGACCCGTAGCACTCACGTCCGTAGGTAGTAAGTGCTTTGAAAGGCTAGTAATGGCTCACATTAATTAACACCATTATCCCAGAAACCCTAGACCCACTCCAATTTGTATTCCACTCACAGATCCACAGATGATACAATCTCTATTGCACTCCCCACTGCCCTTTCCCACCTGGACAAAAGGAACACTTATGTGAGAATGCCATTCATTCACTACAGCTCAGCGTTCAACACCATAGTGCCCTCAAAGCGCATCACTAAGCTAAGGATCCTGGGACTAAACACCTCCCTCTGCAACTCGATCCTGGACTTCCTGACGGGCCGCCCCCCAGGAGGTGAGGGTATGTAGCAACACATCTGCCACGCTGATCCTCAACACTGGAGCCCCTTAGGGGTGGGTGCTCAGTCCCTTCCTGTACTTCCTGTTCACCCATGACTGCATGGCTACGCACAAATCCTACACCATCATTAAGTTTGCAGACGACACGACAGTAGTAGGCCTGATCACCGACAACAACGAGACAGCCTATAGAGAGGAGGTCATAGACCTGGCCGGGTGGTGCCAGAATAGCAACCTATCCCTCAACGTAATCAAGACAAAGGAGATGATTGTGGACTACATGAAAAGGAGGACCGAGCACACCCCCATTCTCATCGACGGGGCTGTGGTGGAACAGGTTGAGAGCTTCAAGTTCCTTGGTGTTCACATCACCAACAAACTAGAATTGTCCAAACACACCAAGACAGTTGTGGAGAGGGTACGACAAAACTTATTCCCCCTCAGGAGACTGAAAAGATTTGGCATGGGTCCTCAGATCCTCAAAAGGTTCTACAGCTGCAACATTGAGAGCATCCTGACAGCCCCCCCCCTCCCCCCACTTGAACTATACATGAATTAATGTACATATTAATTCAATTAGCTCGACCAACCGGTGCCCCTGCACATTGTCTACCCGGACTATTTGCATTGTGTCCTGCCACCCCTCTTTTACGCTCATCTATGTATAGTCACTTAAACTATACCTACATGTACATATTACCTCAGTTAGCCCAACTAACCGGTGCCCCGTACATTAACTCTGTACCAGTGCCACCTGTATATAGCCGCCCTACTGTTTTTTTCACTGTCATTTTACTGTTTTTTAAAAATGTATTTTTATTTACTTATCTGTTGATTACCTAATTCCTATGTGTTCCATAAACATTGCACTGTTGGTTAGGGCTTGTATGTAAGCATTTAACTGTACGGTCTACCTGCACCTGTTGTATTCGGAGCACGTGACAAATAAACTTGGATTTGATTTGAATGTGCTGTTAATGTATGAGTCACAGTAGCATTGACTTCTCAACACGTCTCCCACTTTATTTTGTGTTGTGCTTCATAATACTGAGAAAGTCTGAATCGAATACTGTTCTACAATTGGAGTGACTATAGAAATATAGTCCGCATACCAAATGGAACCCTATCCTGATACGGGAATAGGGTGCCAGGCCCTGGTCAAAAGTAGTGCACTATATAGGGAATAGGGTGCCAGGCCCTGGTCAAAAGTAGTGCACTACATTGTGAATAGGGTACCAGGCCCTGGTCAAAAGTAGTGCACTACATAAGGAATAGGGTGCCCTTTGGGATACAGACATGGTGTCTGAGTCTGCTCAACCTGCAACCAATGCCCTGATTTGAGGTTGTTTTGGCATTATTTCATCTTGGGTCAACCAACCATTTCACTGAGATTAGACAGAGAGACAAATGTTTCCCTTCAGATCAGTGTAGCAGCTCTGTCGTTTCTTTTTTTTAGGTTAGTGGCTGTGGCCTTGCTAAGGGAAGCCAGTGGAAGACTGACTGAATGGGTAGTGAACTGGTACAAAAGAGCAGGGTCAGTCTGCTCAGAGTCAGACAGTATGATACTCCTATTAGCACTACAGGCCACTGTGTTTTGTTGATATGAACTGGTATAAAAGAGCAGGGTCAGTCTGCTCAGAGTCAGACAGTATGATACTCCTATTAGCACTACAGGCCACTGTGTTTTGTTGATATGAACTGGTATAAAAGAGCAGGGTCAGTCTGCTCAGAGTCAGACAGTATGATACTCCTATTAGCACTACAGGCCACTGTGTTTTGTTGATATGAACTGGTATAAAAGAGCAGGGTCAGTCTGCTCAGAGTCAGACAGTATGATACTCCTATTAGCACTACAGGCCACTGTGTTTTGTTGATATGAACTGGTACAAAAGAGCAGGGTCAGTCAATTTCATACACGTACTGCCAGGCCGAAGTGCAGGTTGATATTTATTGTCAGGAATCTTGCTCTGGAGATAGAATTGAGCGATTTCTGCAGAACTGCATCCAGGGCAAGAGTCATGACAATAAATGCCATTCTGCCACATTGTATATAGACTTGTTTATACTGTATTATTGACTGTATGTTTGTTTTATTACATGTGTAACTCTATGTCGTTGTATCTGTCGAACTGCTTTGCTTTATCTTGGCCAGGTCGCAATTGTAAATGAGAACTTGTTCTCAACTTGCCTACCTGGTTAAATAAAGGTGAAATAAATAAAAATAAAAATAAATAAATCTGCCGGCGAAGGCCACTGTAGTTTGTTGATGATATAAATGGCAAGACTGAAGATTTGCACCTCAACTGGGAGTGTGTGTTGTAAAAACCCTTCTAAGCAATTTTATTCTTGGAAGAATGTATGAAACATTGATATGCAGTTTGACATTTCCATGACTTATTTAGACAAATGCAACATTTGCTGTCTGTCTGCATATAATATTAACTACATAAATTCAACATAGCATATTTAGATCAGACGGAGAATCTTTCAGAAAGACAGACTGGTGCAGATGAATCAGAGTAATATTTATTTACCTCAGTAAATGGTAATGGATGCCTAAAAAAAACATTTTATTTTCATAATAAACTTGAAACATACTGTATTCTCACCCACATTGAGTCTAGATTTCATTGTGCATTAGTCTGACTGAGACTTAATTTGTTTTGCAAAACTACACATTACTTACGAGCTGATCAATTCAGCCTCTCTGAGGTGTCTGTGTGTGTGTGTGTGTGTGTGTGTGTGTGTGTGTGTGTGTGTGTGTGTGTGTGTGTGTGTGTGTGTGTGTGTGTGTGTGTGTACTATGCGTGTGTGTGAATTGACTTAAAGTGAAACCCTACTCTGAATCAGCATCTCTGGAAGGTCATCCAGGCTAGGTGAGCCAGGCTAGGTCAGCCAGGCTAGGTCAGCCAGGCTAGGTCATCCAGGCTAGGTCAGCCAGGCTAGGTCAGCCAGGCTAGGTCATCCAGGCTAGGTCAGCCAGGCTAGGTCATCCAGGCTAGGTCATCCAGGCAAGGTCAGCCAGGCTAGGTCATCCAGGCTAGGTCATCCAGGCTAGGTCAGCCAGGCTAGGTCATCCAGGCTAGGTCATCCAGGCAAGGTCAGCCAGGCTAGGTCAGCCAGGCAAGGTCAGCCAGGCTAGGTCAGCCAGGCTAGGTCATCCAGGCTAGGTCATCCAGGCTAGGTCAGCCAGGCTAGGTCATCCAGGCTAGATCAGCCAGGCTAGGTCAGCCAGGCTAGGTAATCCAGGCTAGGTCAGCCAGGCTAGGTCAGCCAGGCTAGGTAATCCAGGCTAGGTCAGCCAGGCTAGGTCATCCAGGCTAGGTCATCCAGGCTAGGTCAGCCAGGCTAGGTCATCCAGGCTAGATCAGCCAGGCTAGGTCAGCCAGGCTAGGTAATCCAGGCTAGGTCAGCCAGGCTAGGTCAGCCAGGCTAGGTCATCCAGGCTAGGTCAGCCAGGCTAGGTCAGAATGCAAGACAACAACAATGAGGCTGCCACTTTGTATGATTCCGATCATTCTGTGAGTTCCTCACACACAGAGCTCTCTATGTTTCACCATTCAAGAAGCCTTATTTTGTGTGGTTATGTGAAGATATGTCCACCGAGGACGTATATTTAACATACCTTGCTACATGTCATATTGTTTAATGGTGACTGTAGGAAAATCAATTTGTTCTATTCATTCTGCCTTTGTGTGAGAATTGTGAAATCCAGTCACAGTATTGTATGAGCCTTAAAGGTCAGGTGGATGACTGTTAACAGCCCCAGCAGATATGCCCTTGGCTTTCTTTCATTGCATATTTCCCCCATCAACAGACCAGACTGCCCAGAGACCAGTAACCTGAGCAGGTCTGTCCAGTGCTGTCCAGACAGCTATCTACCTTCTGCCCCATTAGGGACTAGTCTAACCATGTTAAGCCCCAGTGCTGAATTCAGGTCAATCCGATCTATTAACCCACCACTGCAGCCAGGCCATCACCACCCAGCGCCACAAGCCTGCTCTTTGATTAGAGGAGAAATTCTGGGAGTGCCGACGATGGTAGCCATCCTAATATCAGTCAATCAATCGTAAAACGGATTAGAACAACAGCTGCTAATACAGTATGCCTTTCTCCCCCTCTGAAACATGTGTATCTCTCTCTCTCTCTCTCTCTCTCTCTCTCTCTCTCTCTCTCTCTCTCTCTCTCTCTCTCTCTCTCTCTCTCTCTCTCTCTCTCACTCTCTCTCTCTCTCTCTCTCTCTCTCTCTCTCTCTCTCTCTCTCTCTCTCTCTCTCTCTCTCTCTCTCTCTCTCCCACGATGGCCATGGGGGAGGAGGACATGTCGGTGGCCATTTTAGGACACACCTTAGGACGGGGATCTGAATCACGACATCAGTAGAGAAACACACTGCTGGTTCAGCTGCTATGGAAACACAATGACTAACCACGTTAATGTATTCTTACCCTGTTTCTTGCCACTAAAAGCCAGAGCAGCAGCGAGCCCCAGAGCTCCCCTCAGTCTAAAAATAAAAGGATGATGCAGCCCGGCAGGTTTAGACTAGCCCAGCCATCCTCCCTCCTCCTCCTCTGGACTAACCCAGACACACCCCTCCTCAGGAGAGGCACTGCGCTTCCTGCTCCCAGGGCTGGCACGAAGCTAGCACCCACGACCTGTCCACTGATGAAGGTCTATTGACTGAAACATTGGTTCTACGGAAAGATCCATTACATTGTTTGGGGACAAACTATCACTGTAAAACCTTAGTTTGATTGGTAACTTTGGGCCTGTACCCCACCATGGGCTATTCAGTCTGATTGTGTCCTGTCAAAAATATCTTGTTCTTCAGGGAATCACAGACAAACCTCTTCCCCCACCCCTCCTATGCCCAATGGTTCGGCCTGGCTGCTCATATCTCCCTAATCACCCTAAGGAAAGACATTATAAGCAGATTTCTGATATTCAGTTGTCTAGGCTGATGGATTGCGAAGCAGCCTTGGCTCGCAGGCCTCCCTAGTGACCTGGACAGAGTCCAGACAGAGAATTCACTGTGTCGATAAACACTGTATGGAATGTAGCGATCGTGCCTCAAGAGCTGGATGAGGCTATAGAAATCTTGTTGATAGTCTGGCTGGCTGGCAGGTTGCAGTTATATCAATTCAGGACTGATACTTGGTGCTGATAGTCTTCTTATGACACTCATTTGCCATCTGGAGTAACTGCAAATAGAGGAGATGAATAGTATAAGCAGCATGAATCATGTTTTGTAGTAACAGACAAATAAAGGGGAGGGAAGAGTGTGTGTACTTGTTTTCCTACATTGTGAGGACCCCAATGTTCTAACAATTTACCCAAATGTCCTGAAAAGGGAGGAAAACAATAACTTTTTTGAAAGGCAGGAAGTACTGAGTATAGTGTCCCAGTGACCAGAGCTGTGAATACATGAGTCTAGTATAGTGTCCCAGTGAACAGAGCTGTGAATACATGAGTCTATAGTGTCCCAGTGATCAGAGCTGTGAATACATGAGTCTAGTATAGTGTCCCAGTGATCAGAGCTGTGAATACATGAGTCTAGTATAGTGTCCCAGTGATCAGAGCTGTGAATACATGAGTCTAGTATAGTGTCCCAGTGATCAGAGCTGTGAATACATGAGTCTAGTATAGTGTCCCAGTGATCAGAGCTGTGAATACATGAGTCTAGTATAGTGTCCCAGTGAACAGAGCTGTGAATACATGAGTCTATAGTGTCCCAGTGATCAGAGCTGTGAATACATGAGTCTAGTATAGTGTCCCAGTGATCAGAGCTGTGAATACATGAGTCTAGTATAGTGTCCCAGTGATCAGAGCTGTGAATACATGAGTCTAGTATAGTGTCCCAGTGATCAGAGCTGTGAATACATGAGTCTAGTATAGTGTCCCAGTGATCAGAGCTGTGAATACATGAGTCTAGTATAGTGTCCCAGTGATCAGAGCTGTGAATACATGAGTCTAGTATAGTGTCCCAGTGATCAGAGCTGTGAATACATGAGTCTAGTATAGTGTCCCAGTGATCAGAGCTGTGAATACATGAGTCTAGTATAGTGTCCCAGTGATCAGAGCTGTGAATACATGAGTCTAGTATAGTGTCCCAGTGAACAGAGCTGTGAATACATGAGTCTATAGTGTCCCAGTGATCAGAGCTGTGAATACATGAGTCTAGTATAGTGTCCCAGTGATCAGAGCTGTGAATACATGAGTCTAGTATAGTGTCCCAGTGATCAGAGCTGTGAATACATGAGTCTAGTATAGTGTCCCAGTGATCAGAGCTGTGAATACATGAGTCTAGTATAGTGTCCCAGTGAACAGAGCTGTGAATACATGAGTCTATAGTGTCCCAGTGATCAGAGCTGTGAATACATGAGTCTAGTATAGTGTCCCAGTGATCAGAACTGTGAATACATGAGTCTATAGTGTCCCAGTGATCAAAGCTGTGAATACATGAGTCTAGTATAGTGTCCCAGTGATCAGAACTGTGAATACATGAGTCTATAGTGTCCCAGTGATCAAAGCTGTGAATACATGAGTCTAGTATAGTGTCCCAGTGATCAGAGCTGTGAATACATGAGTCTAGTATAGTGTCCCAGTGATCAGAGCTGTGAATACATGAGTCTAGTATAGTGTCCCAGTGAACAGAGCTGTGAATACATGAGTCTATAGTGTCCCAGTGATCAAAGCTGTGAATACATGAGTCTAGTATAGTGTCCCAGTGATCAGAGCTGTGAATACATGAGTCTAGTATAGTGTCCCAGTGATCAGAGCTGTGAATACATGAGTCTAGTATAGTGTCCCAGTGATCAGAGCTGTGAATACATGAGTCTAGTATAGGGACCCAGTGATCGGATCTGTGAATTCCTGTGTGTTTAGTTTAGGCAGTATTGAGGATAAGCTTCAATTGACACAAGGTATTTTGAACAGTATAAAAAGCAGTTTGCATGTTCTGGAAAGCTTTTGTAAGAGACGAGGCACAACGGTAAATAACAGTATCATCAGCATAAAAATGAAGTAGTATAGTGTCCCAGTGAACAGAGCTGTGAATACATGAGTCTATAGTGTCCCAGTGATCAGAGCTGTGAATACATGAGTCTAGTATAGTGTCCCAGTGATCAGAGCTGTGAATACATGAGTCTAGTATAGTGTCCCAGTGATCAGAGCTGTGAATACATGAGTTTAGTATAGTGTCCCAGTGAACAGAGCTGTGAATACATGAGTCTATAGTGTCCCAGTGATCAGAGCTGTGAATACATGAGTCTTGTATAGTGTCCCAGTGAACAGAGCTGTGAATACATGAGTCTAGTATAGTGTCCCAGTGATCAGAGCTGTGAATACATGAGTCTAGTATAGTGTCCCAGTGACCAGAGCTGTGAATACCTGAGTCTAGTATAGTGTTCCAGTGACCAGAGCTGTGAATACATGAGTCTAGTATAGTGTTCCAGTGATCAGAGCTGTGAATACATGAGTCTAGTATAGTGTCCCAGTGACCAGAGCTGTGAATACCTGAGTCTAGTATAGTGTCCCAGTGATCAGAGCTGTGAATACCTGAGTCTAGTATAGTGTCCCAGTGACCAGATCTGTGAATACATGAGTCTAGTATAGTGTCCCAGTGAACAGAGCTGTGAATACATGAGTCTATAGTGTCCCAGTGATCAGAGCTGTGAATACATGAGTCTAGTATAGTGTCCCAGTGATCAGAGCTGTGAATACATGAGTCTAGTATAGTGTCCCAGTGATCAGAGCTGTGAATACATGAGTCTAGTATAGTGTCCCAGTGATCAGAGCTGTGAATACATGAGTCTAGTATAGTGTCCCAGTGAACAGAGCTGTGAATACATGAGTCTATAGTGTCCCAGTGATCAGAGCTGTGAATACATGAGTCTAGTATAGTGTCCCAGTGATCAGAACTGTGAATACATGAGTCTATAGTGTCCCAGTGATCAAAGCTGTGAATACATGAGTCTAGTATAGTGTCCCAGTGATCAGAACTGTGAATACATGAGTCTATAGTGTCCCAGTGATCAGAGCTGTGAATACATGAGTCTAGTATAGTGTCCCAGTGATCAGAGCTGTGAATACATGAGTCTAGTATAGTGTCCCAGTGATCAGAGCTGTGAATACATGAGTCTATAGTGTCCCAGTGATCAGAGCTGTGAATACATGAGTCTAGTATAGTGTCCCAGTGATCAGAGCTGTGAATACATGAGTCTAGTATAGTGTCCCAGTGATCAGAGCTGTGAATACATGAGTCTAGTATAGTGTCCCAGTGATCAGAGCTGTGAATACATGAGTCTAGTATAGTGTCCCAGTGATCAGAGCTGTGAATACATGAGTCTAGTATAGGGACCCAGTGATCGGATCTGTGAATTCCTGTGTGTTTAGTTTAGGCAGTATTGAGGATAAGCTTCAATTGACACAAGGTATTTTGAACAGTATAAAAAGCAGTTTGCATGTTCTGGAAAGCTTTTGTAAGAGACGAGGCACAACGGTAAATAACAGTATCATCAGCATAAAAATGAAGTAGTATAGTGTCCCAGTGAACAGAGCTGTGAATACATGAGTCTATAGTGTCCCAGTGATCAGAGCTGTGAATACATGAGTCTAGTATAGTGTCCCAGTGATCAGAGCTGTGAATACATGAGTCTAGTATAGTGTCCCAGTGATCAGAGCTGTGAATACATGAGTTTAGTATAGTGTCCCAGTGAACAGAGCTGTGAATACATGAGTCTATAGTGTCCCAGTGATCAGAGCTGTGAATACATGAGTCTAGTATAGTGTCCCAGTGAACAGAGCTGTGAATACATGAGTCTAGTATAGTGTCCCAGTGATCAGAGCTGTGAATACATGAGTTTAGTATAGTGTCCCAGTGAACAGAGCTGTGAATACATGAGTCTATAGTGTCCCAGTGATCAGAGCTGTGAATACATGAGTCTAGTATAGTGTCCCAGTGAACAGAGCTGTGAATACATGAGTCTAGTATAGTGTCCCAGTGACCAGAGCTGTGAATACCTGAGTCTAGTATAGTGTCCCAGTGATCAGAGCTGTGAATACCTGAGTCTAGTATAGTGTCCCAGTGACCAGATCTGTGAATACATGAGTCTAGTATAGTGTCCCAGTGACCAGAGCTGTGAATACCTGAGTCTAGTATAGTGTCCCAGTGACCAGAGCTGTGAATACATGAGTCTAGTATAGTGTCCCAGTGACCAGAGCTGTGAATACCTGAGTCTAGTATAGTGTCCCAGTGACCAGAGCTGTGAATACCTGTGTTCAGCTGATCTTTTCCTGGTCAACATGTAGGCTATATGTTCCTGGTCAACATATACTGTAGGCTACTGCAGCCACTGTGGATAAACACGAGTAAGAGTGACCCTTCCAGGAATGCAGTGAATTACTAGCCACTTCAGGGTTCCGTAACACCCCTATTGTTTATCAGTACAATCATTGCTCAGTTTAACTCAATCTTGATAAGAAAATTGAGTAGGAACAGACAAGCAGTCAATGTGTCTGTGGGCAGTAGATAGAGAGAGTCTGGGCTTTCTGGGCAGGAGTGAGAGACAAAGAGAGGGAGAGGAAGAGAAACAGAGAGAAAGTGATAGAAGAGATTGCACAGCACACACTGGACTCTCTCTGTGAGATGTTTCACAACCCACATGTGTTGTTATGGAGAGAAGAAAGTCACCAGAGACTCTCCGTGGAGAGCTGAAGAGGAGCACTACCGCAGAGAGCAGGCAGACGGTAACTGTTTAAATTTCTTCAAGGGCCACTGCCCTCGGTATAACTGTCAGCTGGGCATCAGCCAGCCAGTAACCAGATGCTGTTATTTGCCCTGGAGTAGGAGAGGGAAAGAGAAGAGTGAAACCCAGCAGAATCTCAAAAAGGGACTGAGAGGAATGATAATAAAGTGGCAGAGAGAGCGAGGGAAGGTGAAAGACAACAGAGGCCAGAAACATGACACACATCTGTGCCTGCTGACAGTCATCTATTTGAGACTGACAAACCCTCTGGAGAAAGAGCTGTAGCGTGATGCTGCGAACCCTGTAGATACAGAGCTGTAGAGGGATGCTACAAACCCTGTAGATACAGAGCTGTAGAGGGATGCTGCAAACGCTGTAGATACAGAGCTGTAGAGGGATGCTGCAAACCCTGTAGATACAGAGCTGTAGATCTGTAGAGGGATGCTGCAAACCCTGTAGATACAGAGCTGTAGTGTGATGCTGCAAACCCTGTAGATACAGAGCTGTAGAGTGATGCTGTAAACCCTGTAGATACAGAGCTGTAGAGGGATGCTTCAAACCCTGTAGATACAGATCTGTAGAGGGATGCTGCAAACCCTGTAGATACAGAGCTGTAAGGGATGCTGCAAACCCTGTAGATACAGAGCTGTAGAGTGATGCTGCAAACCCTGTAGATACAGAGCTGTAGCGTGATGCTGCGAACCCTGTAGATACAGAGCTGTAGAGGGATGCTGCGAACCCTGTAGATACAGAGCTGTAGAGGGATGCTACAAACCCTGTAGATACAGAGCTGTAGAGGATGCTGCGAACCCTGTAGATACAGAGCTGTAGAGGGATGCTACAAACCCTGTAGATACAGAGCTGTAGCGTGATGCTGCGAACCCTGTAGATACAGAGCTGTAGAGGGATGCTGCGAACCCTGTAGATACAGAGCTGTAGAGGGATGCTACAAACCCTGTAGATACAGAGCTGTAGAGGGATGCTGCAAACGCTGTAGATACAGAGCTGTAGAGGGATGCTGCAAACCCTGTAGATACAGAGCTGTAGATCTGTAGAGGGATGCTGCAAACCCTGTAGATACAGAGCTGTAGTGTGATGCTGCAAACCCTGTAGATACAGAGCTGTAGAGTGATGCTGTAAACCCTGTAGATACAGAGCTGTAGAGGGATGCTTCAAACCCTGTAGATACAGATCTGTAGAGGGATGCTGCAAACCCTGTAGATACAGAGCTGTAGCGTGATGCTGCGAACCCTGTAGATACAGAGCTGTAGAGGGATGCTGCGAACCCTGTAGATACAGAGCTGTAGCGTGATGCTGCGAACCCTGTAGATACAGAGCTGTAGAGGGATGCTGCGAACCCTGTAGATACAGAGCTGTAGAGGGATGCTACAAACCCTGTAGATACAGAGCTGTAGAGGGATGCTGCAAACGCTGTAGATACAGAGCTGTAGAGGGATGCTGCAAACCCTGTAGATACAGAGCTGTAGATCTGTAGAGGGATGCTGCAAACCCTGTAGATACAGAGCTGTAGTGTGATGCTGCAAACCCTGTAGATACAGAGCTGTAGAGTGATGCTGTAAACCCTGTAGATACAGAGCTGTAGAGGGATGCTTCAAACCCTGTAGATACAGATCTGTAGAGGGATGCTGCAAACCCTGTAGATACAGAGCTGTAAGGGATGCTGCAAACCCTGTAGATACAGAGCTGTAGAGTGATGCTGCAAACCCTGTAGATACAGAGCTGTAGAGTGATGCTGCAAACCCTGTAGATACAGAGCTGTAAGGGATGCTGCAAACCCTGTAGATACAGAGCTGTAGAGGGATGCTGCAAACCCTGTAGATACAGAGCTGTAAGGGATGCTGCAAACCCTGTAGATACAGAGCTGTAGAGTGATGCTGCGAACCCTGTAGATACAGAGCTGTAGTGTGATGCTGGGAACCCTGTAGATACAGAGCTGTAGAGTGATGCTGCAAACCCTGTAGATACAGCGCTGTAATGTGATGCTGCAAACCCTGTAGATACAGAGCTGTAGAGCTGTAGAGGGATGCTGCAAACCCTGTAGATACAGAGCTGTAGAGCTGTAGAGGGATGCTGCAAAGCCTGTAGATACAGAGCTGTAGCGTGATGCTGCAAACCCTGTAGATACAGAGCTGTAGAGTGATGCTGTAAACCCTGTAGATACAGAGCTGTAGAGGGATGCTGCAAACCCTGTAGATACAGAGCTGTAGAGTGATGCTGCGAACCCTGTAGATACAGAGCTGTAGAGTGATGCTGCAAACCCTGTAGATACAGAGGTGTAGAGCTGTAGAGTGATGCTGCAAACCCTGTAGATACAGAACTGTAGCGTGATGCTGCAAACCCTGTAGATACAGAGCTGTAGAGTGATGCTGCAAACCCTGTAGATACAGAGCTGTAGAGGGATGCTGCAAACCCTGTAGATACAGAGCTGTAGAGTGATGCTGCAAACCCTGTAGATACAGAGCTGTAAGGGATGCTGCAAACCCTGTAGATACAGAGCTGTAGAGGGATGCTGCAAACCCTGTAGATACAGAGCTGTAAGGGATGCTGCAAACCCTGTAGATACAGAGCTGTAGAGTGATGCTGCCAACCCTGTAGATACAGAGCTGTAAGGGATGCTGCAAACCCTGTAGATACAGAGCTGTAGAGTGATGCTGCAAACCCTGTAGATACAGAGCTGTAGAGTGATGCTGCAAACCCTGTAGATACAGAGCTGTAGAGGGATGCTGCAAACCCTGTAGATCCAGAGCTGTAGAGGGATGCTGCAAACCCTGTAGATACAGAGCTGTAGAGTGATGCTGCAAACCCTGTAGATACAGAATTGTAGAGGGATGCTGCAAACCCTGTAGATACAGAGCTGTAGAGGGATGCTGCAAACCCTGTAGATACAGCGCTGTGGAGGGATGCTGCAAACCCTGTAGATACAGAACTGTAGAGTGATACAGAGCTGTAGAGGGATGCTGCAAACCCTGTAGATACAGAGCTGTAGCGTGATGCTGCAAACCCTGTAGATACAGAGCTGTAGAGTGATGCTGCAAACCCTGTAGATACAGAGCTGTAAGGGATGCTGCAAACCCTGTAGATACAGAGCTGTAGAGTGATACTGCCAACCCTGTAGATACAGAGCTGTAAGGGATGCTGCAAACCCTGTAGATACAGAGCTGTAGAGTGATGCTGCAAACCCTGTAGATACAGAGGTGTAGAGTGATGCTGCAAACCCTGTAGATACAGAGCTGTAGAGTGATGCTACAAACCCTGTAGATACAGATCTGTAGAGGGATGCTGCAAACCCTGTAGATACAGAGATGTAGAGTGATGCTGCAAACCCTGTAGATACAGAGCTGTAGAGGGATGCTGCAAACCCTGTAGATACAGAGCTGTAGAGTGATGCTGCAAACATTTCCTTCTCCATCAGACTGATTACCTGATGAAAAAAACCACCTATTGCCTTTTCATCGCTCACACTGGACAACAGATTCATCTGCTGAGCAGCATGTGTGTGTGTGTATGTGTGTGTGTGTGTGTGCTTGCATGTGTGTGTGTGTGTGTGTGTGTGTGTGTGTGTGTGTGTGTGTGTGTGTGTGTGTGTGTGTGTGTGTGTGTGTGTGTGTGTGTGTGTGTGTGTGTGTGTGTGTGTGTGTGTTTATGTGGCTGTAAAGGGAGGGTTAGGATGGAGCAGGTGTAGTACAGAGGACCATTGCTGGTCGGTCTGTGTGTAATCTGAGCTCAGCTGAATAATGATATTCATGGGAAAAAAGGAGATGACTCCACAGCCAGTCCCAGTTAGTTAGCCTGGTCTCAAGAGGCTCCGTGGAACCATGGAACCTACATGGAGCTGGGAGGAGACGGCAATAGGCTGCTGTTAGTGACCTCGATCCATCTCCTCAGATTAGACATGCCAAGGTAGCGCTGGTTACAAAGCGTACCTTTTCACACATCAAGGCAAGCACCAGGCAGCTGTCAGACTCAGCTCTGCACTCAATGGCTTCAAGATAGAAACCAAACAGATATATCCAGGGCTCTACTCTGACATCCCCGCGTGTGCCTAAATTGAAAAATGTAGGCGAATAGAAGAGATGTTTAGGAACACAATGAAAACCATTTTTTTTATATTAAAGCTAGAATCTTGAATTTTCCTAGAAACACTGGTGCTCCTAAATAAAAAAATCCAGTTCGCACAGCAAAATATTTAGGCGCATATGCAAGTTAAATGGTTGCGCTGTAGAGCCCTGATATCCTGTTCTCATCCTGTCTAAAGGCTTTCTTATTTTCCATATCCAGTCTGTTTAATTACCCTACAGTAATACAGGATAATGATTCATAAACTGCTTGATATCAGCTGCGGCAGTGTAAATTCTTGCCACTGGCAAATAAGCAGTCCTCAAAGATTTGAAAGCTAATAATAAGTTTGTTTAGTAAATGGCTGTAATGTTGTTTGGCCTTTAATGTGTGGGTGACTAAGCTGAAATAGCTGCAAGGGAAAGGTGAATGTGTTTGTGCATTTACTACACAGTCTGTGTGTTTCTTTGTGTGTGTGTGTGTGTGTGTGTGTGTGTGTGTGTGTGTGTGTGTGTGTGTGTGTGTGTGTGTGTGTGTGTGTGTGTGTGTGTGTGTGTGTGTGTGTGTGTGTGTGTGTGTGTGTGTGTGTGTGTGTAGGTGTGTACATGTGCTTGTGTGTCTGTGTGTGGTATTAAGTCATTCCACGTGGGAGATTAACATAGCAACAGCAGAGCAACATCACACGCTGTAAGCCTTAACAAAACACTTTAATACACACAGGTCATACATCCTAAACTGTAACTGTATTATGTGTTGAAGAATCCTCACTCTTATTCAGCCATCTCCCCTTAAAGTTGAATTTATACCAGAAACAATGGCAATAGAGGGTTATAGAGATCTAACAATGTTACCACCACTGATGGTCACAACTATGTGTGCCAAGTTCTCCTGATATTCCAAGTTGGTTCAACGGAAACATCGTTGATTCAACCAGCGTGTGCCCAGGAGAACATGGGGCACATAGTTGTGACCATTGTCAGTGGTGGTAACATTGTTCGATCTCTAACCCTCTATTGCCATTGTTTTCTGAAGGTTCTTACAGTCAAGGTCTGTCTTTCAGGGCTTTGATGGTGAAGGTGAAGGTTCTTACAGTCAAGGTCTGTCTTTCAGGGCTTTGATGGTGAAGGTGAAGGTTCTTACAGTCAAGGTCTGTCTTTCAGGGCTTTGATGGTGAACACCGGACTGAGAAAACACACATCAATTATTTCTCTCCGTCATATTTGTCCTGAATTCTCCCAATTAAGCTGTTGCCTTCTCACTGCGCCCTTCCACGGCTCAACTGAAATTACATCAGTCAGATGCTGTAGATTGGACAGTTCTCCACCGGCAGATCGTTAAAAGGGCAAAAATGCTTTCCAAATGGATATAACCGTAATTTGCCAGCTTACTGCATGGACTTGCAATAAGAGAAAACAAAGCAGACAAAACTAAATCTAATGCTGTGAGCTGTATGCGGTATATGCAGTAGATTACAGTAGGCAGACGCAATCCCACAGGATTTAATTAGTACTGGAGTCAACAGCGAGTGAGTTTGGTATTTATTATAATGAGGTGCTGTAAGCCTTTGCAGACAGTCAGTGAACTAAACAACCTGGGGGACTTTGAAAGGTGATGCTGTTGCTATGCTGTGTTTTCCTGAGAGAATGTTCTGAGATTTCCTTCAGCACACTGTTACGAAAAACTAAGAGTGGTGGATGGAATCAGGCGCAGAGAGCAGGGTTCTGTCCTTTATCAAATTTATTACACCGGTGCAACCGAAAAAAATGATCACGCCAACACACAGGGCGTATATAGGTTGCCAGTCCAAAACAACAGGACAAAATAGACCAGAGAATAAAGATAAGAAAACAAATCACACCATCAAACACAGAGTAACAACAAACAAGCCCGCACAAAATACCCAGCGGGCCTAGTGCCCTTAAATACCCTACAAACAAACCCTAATACAAAACAGGTGTACCCAATAAACCACTAACCAACATAAACGGAAAAGGAATCGATGGCAGCTAATAGGCCGGTGACGACGACCGCCGAGCCCCGCCCCGAACAGGAAGAGGCACCCTCTTCAGCGAGGTTCGTGACACACACGGCATGATGTTACTCAGAGCTGCGAAGAAAATACTGTATATCATATGTACTGACACTGTAGAGACTGTTTTACCTCAGAATATAACATTTGTTCCACTTTCCATGTCCTTTTTGTTGTTGTGGGTCAATGTTGATACCACCAAGGACTGTCTCCTGTAATGTACTGTATATTGGTACCCTGCTTCAGTCCAGGCGCTTGCACCCCACTTTCTTTGGCACAAACTCATCATAACAACAGAAGCCTCGGTGGCAGGGAGACGAATCCCAGGTGGCACTTCCCTTACTAAAGGAATCGATTGTTTGCACTGAAACCGTTGTGGGAGAGAGCCTGGGAGGTACTGCAGGAAACGGGAGGCTGGGGGAGCCAGTGTGGACTGTGTGGAGTGAGAGAGAGGGGGAGGGGAAGGCAGAGGGAGGCAGGGCAGGGGAGGGGAGGCTGGGGGGAAATAGGGAGGCAGGAGAAGGAGGGGGAAGCAGGGGGAGAGAGGGAGGTTGGTTCTTCCCCTGGTTCTGCAGGCTGTGGACTGGAGCGGTCCTCTCAACCGGAGCAGAGCCACCTAGTGCTGTAGGGTCTGAATTATTAAACACAACATATTGCAGCTCAGCAGTGGGAGAAAGCCATGTCGGATGTGTCTACTTTTAAATTGGGCCGCTGTGAAGAGGAGTGGTCTCAGGCTCTGTGAAGGGGAGGACGAAGGTGGTGATTTGGGAGGAAGGGGAGCAGTCTGAGAGGTCTGTGAAGGGGAGGACGGAGGGTGTGATTTGGTAGGAAGGGGAGCAGTCTGAGAGATCTGCAGTGGGAGCCTGTTAATTAAGGAGGAAAGAACCGGAAACCAAGGGCTTTGTTTTAACAAGCTGCTGCTGCACCAGGGATTTAGTTATCTTTATCAACATCAGACAATTAGCTAACAGACCAAGATAAAGGACTAAATCACGTAAAATCAAATCAAATTGTAATTATCACATTCACAGTTCACTGCAGCTATAAAATGTACAGTGAAATGCTTGTACGCTAGCTCCCTTAACACTGCATTACAATAATCAATTATTATGAACAAATAATTTAAAAAAAACACTAAGCCATAGCTAACTTCTTAATGACCCTTTTCTCAACCTCACTCTTATGTAGTACATGCAGACGTGCACCAGTACACACACACACACACACACACACACACACACACACACACACACACACACACACACACACACACACACACACACACACACACACACACACACACACACACACACACACACACACACACCTCAGGGATCTGAATATTCATCATTTGGAGTTACCTGACATTGATTTCTAGAGCATTCCCATTTCCACTAAAGTTTGAAAGTCTTCCTCTGAGCTAGATTCTAGTTTTTTCTCCTCATTATTTCAATGAACTCTGTGTTTTCCTGGAATAATGGCACTCGCTTTGGTGAAGCGTGTTACATTCTGGGTTACATTACTCTAATATCGTTTTCTCTAAACCACCAAGAGTTAACCAACAACAACATATGGACCATTTAAACTACTATAGATTAAAATGGTATAAGATGTTCTCACCGAGATACAGTGTAATAGGACTATACTGTAGGAATCAATCTCAGAGCATCAACATTAGCCTGACTAATGGAACAACCTGGCTAGCTAACAGCAGTGTTACTATTCTCCCACCTAATATCACTGGCACTGAGGCTTTTGCCAAGCAGATTATTTCATTTCACATATTCATTGATAGCCATTGAAATCACAAAACCAATTATTGCTGCATTCTCAAGATCAGTCTCTCTCGCTCTCTTTCTCTCTTTTTCTTTCTTTCTTTCTTTCTTTCTTTCTTTCTTTCTTTCTTTCTTTCTTTCTTTCTTTCTTTCTTTCTTTCTGTTCTCTCTACACTCAGAGGGGGGTTTATGTATTGTTCTCTGACAGCACTGCATCTATACTGAACAAAAATATAAACGGAACTATTTAAAAAGATTTTACTGAGTTACAGTTCATTTAAGAAAATGAATAATAATCAATTCTCTGGCAACAGCTCTGGTGGACATTTACCATGCCAACTGCACGCTCCCTTAAAACTTGAGACATCTGTGGCATTGTGTTGTGTGACAAAACTGCACATTTTAGAGTGGCCTTTTATTGTCCCCAGCACAAGGTGCACTACACCTGTGTAATGATCATGCTGTTTAATCCGCTTCTTGATATGCCACAACTGTGAGGTGGATGGATTATCTTGGCTAAGGAGAAATGGTCACTAACATCAGAGAGAAGCGCTTTGTGCATATGGACAACTTCTGGGATCTTTTATTTCAGCTCATGAAACATGGGACCAACACTTTACTGTTTATATTTTTGTTCAGTGTAAGATCAGAGATGCTATATGGATGCAGATTGCAGATGACCCTCCCCAATTCAGTTGGACTCTCCCAGGATCATTGACTGGTATTACAGGAGAGCTTGGTGGATCACCCCCGCCCCGCCCCTCACCTCTACTCCCCTCCTTATCACGGCAGCAGGTAGCCTAATGGTTAGAGTGTTGGACTAGTTCCCGGAAGGTTGCAAGATCAAATCCCCGAGCTGACAAGGTAAACATCTGTTGTTCTCCTCCTGAACAAGGCAGTTAACCCACTGTTCCTAGGCCCTCATTGAAAGTAAGAATTTGTTCTTAACTGACTTTCTAGTTAAATAAAGGTAAAATAAAACATTTGAATAAAAATTGGCACTCTGCCCTGCAACTCAGTTTCCCATCTGGGTCTCTCCACTAGGAAGATGGGATGTAATAAAATGTTTGTTTTTTTGCCACAAATTATTCCTGTGACTATTTGTTCTCATGGAATTAGTATTGATCCCCTCTCAGGGATTTACCCTCGGGTTCATTAAAAGTACTTAGGACTGGGTACCAACCAGACCACCATAGTCCCTGTGCCCAAGAAAGGGAAGGTAACATGCCTAAATGATTACCACTCCGTAGCACTCACGTCTGTAGCCATGAAGTGCTTTGAAAGGCTGGTGATGGCTCACATCAACACCATCATCCCGGAAACCCTAGACACCCTCCAATTCGCTTACCGCCCCAACAGATCCACAGATTTTACGCAATCTCAATCGCACTCCACACTGCCATTTAACCCCCGGGACAAAAGGAACACCTATGTGAGAATAATGTTCACTGACTACAGCTCAGCTTTCAACACCATAGTGTCCACAAAGCTGATCCTCAACACTGGGACCCCTCAGAGGTGCATGCTTAGTCCCTTCTTGTACTCCCTGTTAACCCACGCCTGCGTGGCCAAACACGACTCCAACACAATCATTACATTTGCTGACGACACAACAGTCGTAGGCCTTATCACCAACAACGATGAGCCAGCCTATAGGGAGGAGGTCAGAAAGCTCTCCCTCAATGTGAGCAAGAAAAAGGAGCTGATTGTGGACGACAGGAAAAGGTGGCCGAACAGGCCCCCATTAACATCGACTGGGCTGTAGTGGAGCGGGTCGAGAGTTTCAAGTTCCTTGATGTCCACATCACCAATGAACTATCATGGTCCAAACACACCAAGACAGTTGTGAAGAGGGCACGACAACACATTTTCCCCTTCAGGAGACTGAAAAGATTTGGCATGGGTCCCCAGATCCTCAAAAAGTTCTGTAGCTGCAGCATCGAGAACATCGTGACCGGTTGCATCACTGCCTGGTATGGCAACTGCTCGGCATCTGACCGTAAGGCGCTACAGAGTGAAATGCATATGGCCCAGTATATCACTGTGGCCAAGCTTCCTGCCATCAAGGACCTATTTACTAGGCGGTGTCAGAGGAAGGCCCAAAACATTGTCAAAAAATCCAGTCACCCTAATCATAGACTGTTCTCTCTGCTACCGCAAGGCAAGCAGTACCAGAGCGACAAGTCTGGGACCAAAATGCCAAGCCATAAGACTGCTGAACAATTAATGAAATGGCCACCCAGACTATTTACATTGACACCCCCCCCCATTTGTTTTTTCACTGCCGCTACACGCTGTCTATTATCTATGCATAGTCACTTTACCCATGACTACATGTACAAATGACCTCAACTAACATGTACCCCCTCACATTGACTCAGTACCGGAACCCCTGTATATAGCCTCGTTATTGTTATTTTATTGTGTTACTTTTTATAATATTTTACTTTAGTAAATTTAGTAAATATTTTCTTAACTCTTTCTTGAACTGCATTGTTGGTTAAGGGCTTAAGGGCTTGTAAGTAAGCCTTTCACGCTAAGGTTCACGCTACACCTGTTGTATTTGGCGCATGTGACAAATAACATTTGATTTGATTCACACTCTAGGATGCAGAGTTCTTCCTTTAGGAGGAGACTGCACACTCTATCGCTCAGATACAATAGAGTACATTAGACAGCAAGCTGCCTTCATCAGGACATCGCTCCACCAAGCCACTTCCTCTCAGGTCAACAGCTCATTGCGGTTGCCACATTTTGAGACATTGCCGTGGAGTAAAGTTTGTCAGCCCTCAGGAGCATCTTAACAGCCACAAGCTGCTCGTCTGGTTCTGTGGATCTGAATGTACAACGTGCGTGTAGTCTGCAGCGCAATAAGCAAGTTTTGGAAATTATAGGAAAGTGACAGGCATGCCATAATTCCACGGTTCACATGTGTGTTCATTTGCACACAAAAAAAACACACAATGATGGAAAGACCTGTGAGTTGTCTTTGTTAATTCAGACAGAGAAGAGCTCCAAGTTCTTTATCATAGCCTCAATGTTGTCCCGCACATTGAATATAGTTGTAATCTGTCCCTGTAATTCTAGATTTGGATAATTCAGGCGAGAAAGAAACATCACCCAGACAGGCCAGTCGTGTGAGAAACTCGTCATCATCAAGCGGTCAGATAAGTGAAAATTATGGTCAGTAAAGAAAACTTTCAGCTCGTCTCTCAATTAAAAAATTGTGTCAATACTTTGCCCCAGATATGGACCGTTAGTGGAATTCCCGCGAGAGAATAACGGTTCATGTTATGCCAGATGTTAATTATTTGACGAGGCTACCTGCATTTAAAATTGTGTTGTTATTTCGCTGAACACTAGATTGTCCCATTTTATTTTTGGCAGTGAAACGAGGCTGCTCAGGCGAGAGAAAAAAATGGCACCCAAATGTATAGCCCCGTTGGAAAATATAAATAGACTGTTTGAAAATGTGAGAAAAAAAATGTGAATCGCGTTTTTATTTGGCGTACCCCCGGCCAGCATTGCTCGTACCCGTACCCCAGTTTGGGAATACCTGCGCTAGGGGAACGGGCCTGCCTGCTGAGGTCAGAGAAGAGGAGGAGAAGACAGGTGGAGAACAGAGAGGAGGAAAAAGCAAGGAAATCAAGGTAGTGGCAGAATGTACAAATAATTCATCCAATGGGCTTTGACTTCTCAATCATGTCAGAAATCTTACACAATACGATGCCCCGTCAGCTTATTAATCCAGCCTCTTACTTAGATCAATCACTAAATTAAACTTAGGAGTTGCATTAAAACAGAATTCTGTGTTTTCACGCAGGAAGAAAAGAGAAAACACATAAGAACTATCTTGCTACGTTTTGTAAATAGATGTAAAAATGCTTATTGTAATTTCAGCCTCGGCATCAGACTAATTTCATGCTTCAGTTGCACTTCTCACTTCTCAGTTGCCATCACTCACATTGAGTGGCTGCTGCCAACATACAGACTCAAATTTCTAGCCACTTTAATAATTAATAATCGGATGTAATAAATGTGTCACTAGTCACTTTAAACAATGTCACTTTATATAATGTTTACATATCCTACATTACTCATCTCATATGTATATACTGTACTCTATACCATCTACTGCATCCTGCCTGTGCCGTTCGGCCATCGCTCATCCATATATTTATATGTACATATTCTTATTCATTCCTTTACACTTGTGTGTATAAGGTAGTTGTTGTGAAATTGTAAGATTACTTGTTAGATATTACTGCATTGTCAGAACTAGAAGCACAAGCATTTCGCTACACTCGCATTAACATCTGCTAAACATGTGTATGTGACCAATAACATTTGATTTGATTTGAGCTACTTTTCTCTATTACTTTTCTCAGTGTAGTCAACCTACTTTTCTCCAGTAAAATGGCAGATTAACTTTAAACAAAACATTAGGAAATGTAGCCGGTTACATTCTTTCTATGATAAGCATTGATAACAAACATGCATCATTTTTGCAAAAAAATACTTGCTCTTTCATTGTCAGCTCATTTACTTGGGTGGCTACCAGCCAAATAGCATTGCACATCTGTTGTCATCTGATGAAAATTAAGCTATTTTCTGCTGAATGTGATGCACTAATGTATTTTCTGCTGAATGTGATGCACTAATGTATTTTCTGCTGAATGTGATGCACTAATGTATTTTCTGCTGAATGTGATGCACTAATGTATTTTCTGCTGAATGTGATGCACTAATGTATTTTCTGCTGAATGTGATGCACTAATGTATTTTCTGCTGAATGTGATGCACTAATGTATTTTCTGCTGAATGTGATGCACTAATGTATTTTCTGCTGAATGTGATGCACTAATGTATTTTCTGCTGAATGTGATGCACTAATGTATTTTCTGCTGAATGTGATGCACTAATGTATTTTCTGCTGAATGTGATGCACTAATGCATTTTCTGCTGAATGTGATGCACTAATGTATTTTCTGCTGAATGTGATGCACTAATGTATTTTCTGCTGAATGTGATGCACTAATGCATTTTCTGCTGAATGTGATGCACTAATGTATTTTCTGCTGAATGTGATGCACTAATGTATTTTCTGCTGAATGTGATGCACTAATGCATTTTCTGCTGAATGTGATGCACTAATGCATTTTCTGCTGAATGTGATGCACTAATGCATTTTCTGCTGAATGTGATGCACTAATGCATTTTCTGCTGAATGTGATGCACTAATGTATTTTCTGCTGAATGTGATGCACTAATGTATTTTCTGCTGAATGTGATGCACTAATGTATTTTCTGCTGAATGTGATGCACTAATGTATTTTCTGCTGAATGTGATGCACTAATGTATTTTCTGCTGAATGTGATGCACTAATGTATTTTCTGCTGAATGTGATGCACTAATGTATTTTCTGCTGAATGTGATGCACTAATGTATTTTCTGCTGAATGTGATGCACTAATGTATTTTCTGCTGAATGTGATGCACTAATGTATTTTCTGCTGAATGTGATGCACTAATGTATTTTCTGCTGAATGTGATGCACTAATGCATTTTCTGAAAAGAACAATTATAGTTGCATGTCCCTGATCAGTCTATTGAAGCAAAAAACACTGACTTTCAATATAAAACACGACCCCTGTCAATACACAGCTGGACTCGCCTGCTCACGCTTTCATCTGCTGTGCCATTTACAAACAAACACTCGACTGGCTCAGCTTCATCATGCAAAATAATTCAGTCAGGTTAAATGAAGAACGTGATCCAGTTTATCTCCTAGCATACTGCACAAGTTAACTGCAGGTATATACTTAGTAAAAAGTAGCAACAAATGTATTAAAAAACTTCAAAGGAATAGATTCAACGGTATTGACAAACTATCCAGTGGCTATTTCCAAATACCCCGGTATACGGTATACCACCCAAGCCTAGTGTTTTAATATTAAACATTTATTTTTACCTTTATTTAACTAGGCAAGTCAGTTAAGAACAAATTCTTATTTTCAATGATGGCCTAGGAACAGTGGGTTAACTGCCTGTTCAGGACACATCTACTCATTCAAGGGTTTTTCTTTATTTGTACTATTTTCTACATTGTAGAATAATAGTGAAGACATCAAAACTATGAAATAACACTTGTGGTAACAAAAAAGTGTGAAACAATTCTATTTTTAAAAATTCTATTTGAGATTCTTCAAAGTAACCACTCTTTGCCCTGACGACACTTTTAGCCATACATAATGGTTAACCCACTGTTCCTAGGCCGTCATACATAATGGTTAACCCACTGTTCCTAGGCCGTCATACATAATGGTTAACCCACTGTTCCTAGGCCGTCATACATAATGGTTAACCCACTGTTCCTAGGCCGTCATACATAATGGTTAACCCACTGTTCCTAGGCCGTCATACATAATGGTTAACCCACTGTTCCTAGGCCGTCATACATAATGGTTAACCCACTGTTCCTAGGCCGTCATACATAATGGTTAACCCACTGTTCCTAGGCCGTCATACATAATGGTTAACCCACTGTTCCTAGGCCGTCATACATAATGGTTAACCCACTGTTCCTAGGCCGTCATACATAATGGTTAACCCACTGTTCCTAGGCCGTCATACATAATGGTTAACCCACTGTTCCTAGGCCGTCATACATAATGGTTAACCCACTGTTCCTAGGCCGTCATACATAATGGTTAACCCACTGTTCCTAGGCCGTCTTACATAATGGTTAACCCACTGTTCCTAGGCTGTCATACCCCTGTTCCTAGGCCGTCATAATGGTTAACCCACTGTTCCTAGGCCGTCATACATAATGGTTAACCCACTGTTCCTAGGCCGTCATACATAATGGTTAACCCACTGTTCCTAGGCCGTCATACATAATGGTTAACCCACTGTTCCTAGGCCGTCTACATAATGGTTAACCCACTGTTAACCTAGGCCTAATGGTTAACCCACTGTTCCTAGGCCGTCATACATAATGGTTAACCCACTGTTCCTAGGCCGTCATACATAATGGTTAACCCACTGTTCCTAGGCCGTCATACATAATGGTTAACCCACTGTTCCTAGGCCGTCATACATAATGGTTAACCCACTGTTCCTAGGCCGTCATACATAATGGTTAACCCACTGTTCCTAGGCCGTCATACATAATGGTTAACCCACTGTTCCTAGGCCGTCTTACATAATGGTTAACCCACTGTTCCTAGGCCGTCATACATAATGGTTAACCCACTGTTCCTAGGCCGTCATACATAATGGTTAACCACTGTTCCTAGGCCGTCATACATAATGGTTAACCCACTGTTCCTAGGCCGTCATAATGGTTAACCCACTAATGGTTAACCCCACTGTTCCTAGGCCGTCATACATAATGGTTAACCCACTGTTCCTAGGCCGTCATACATAATGGTTAACCCACTGTTCCTAGGCCGTCATAATGGTTAACCCATGTTCCTAATGATTAACCCAACCTGTTCCTAGGCCGTCATACATAATGGTTAACCCACTGTTCCTAGGCCGTCATACATAATGGTTAACCCACTGTTCCTAGGCCGTCATACATAATGGTTAACCCACTGTTCCTAGGCCGTCATACATAATGATTAACCCACTGTTCCTAGGCCGTCATACATAATGGTTAACCCACTGTTCCTAGGCCGTCATACATAATGGTTAACCCACTGTTCCTAGGCCGTCATACATAATGGTTAACCCACTGTTCCTAGGCCGTCTTACATAATGGTTAACCCACTGTTCCTAGGCCGTCTTACATAATGGTTAACCCACTGTTCCTAGGCCGTCATACATAATGGTTAACCCACTGTTCCTAGGCCGTCATACATAATGATTAACCCACTGTTCCTAGGCCGTCTTACATAATGGTTAACCCACTGTTCCTAGGCCGTCTTACATAATGGTTAACCCACTGTTCCTAGGCCGTCATACATAATGGTTAACCCACTGTTCCTAGGCCGTAATGGTTAACCCACTGTTCCTAGGCATACATAATGGTTAACCCATTAACCCACTGTTCCTAGGCCGTCTTACATAATGGTTAACCCACTGTTCCTAGGCCGTCTTACATAATGGTTAACCCACTGTTCCTAGGCCGTCATACATAATGGTTAACCACTGTTCCTAGGCCGTCATACATAATGGTTAACCCACTGTTCCTAGGCCGTCATACATAATGGTTAACCCACTGTTCCTAGGCCGTCATACATAATGGTTAACCCACTGTTCCTAGGCCGTCATACATAATGGTTAACCCACTGTTCCTAGGCCGTCATACATAATGGTTAACCCACTGTTCCTAGGCCGTCATACATAATGGCACTAATATGAAGTTTATGCATTAGGCATATCACTTCTTCACTACAACTTAAAAGGTTTCATCTAAACACAGCATGGTCTGGAATATCTCAGTGTAAACTTACTTACTTACTTACTCTAAGTTAATGTCTGAACTTTTTCAAGATGCTGTGGCAAAGTCGTAGTCATATACAGTATCAGTCAAAAGTTTGGACACACCTACTCATTCAAGGGATTTACACACCTCCAGGCTGTGTAAAGGCTATTTGACTAAGAAGGAGAGTGATGGAGTGCTGCATCAGATGACCTGGCCTCCACAATCACCTGACTTCAACCCAATTGAGATGGTTTGGGTTGAGTTGGAAAAGCCAACCAACAAGTGCTCAGGAAAAGCCACCAAAGAGTGCTCAGCATATGTGGGAACTCCTTCAAGACTGTTTGAAAAGCATTCCAGGTGAAGCTGGTTGAGAGAATCCCAAGAGTGTGCAAAGCTGTCGTCAAGAAAAACTGTGGCTACTTTGAAGAATCTAAATATATTTTTATATTTTTAACACTTTTTTTGGCTACTACATGATTCCATATGTGTTATTTCATAGTTTTGATGTTTTCACTATTATTTTACAATGTAGAAAATAGAAAATAGTCTAAATAAAGTATAACCCTTGAATGAGTCCAAACCTTTGACTGGTACCGTATGTGTACAAATGTGTATCTGACATGTTGAGAAATGAGGTAAAGAAATTAGATGTGTTTAGTTGTCGCTGAGAGTGACACTGCTATTTGTCTCACTTAGGGAAATACCCAGTCTCACTTCTCTGATCAGTGTTGGACATAGAGAGGGAGAGAGAGAGGGAGAGAGGAGAAGATGAGAAAAGGCTGTCTGAGTTAGAGGGGATGGTCAAAGATGAGGAGGGAAGAGTTACACAATTTAACTTTAATACTGCGGAGGCAGAGGAGCCACCTCTCTGTTGACTACATATTCTACAGAATACAACAGAATAAATTAGATTCAAAACTCTCCTGTATGTTTTCCACAGAAGATGATTTATACATTGTGTGTAAGAATGAATCAGATGTGAATATGTCGATAGTGCAGTCATCAAGCCAACAATGGTAGCAGCCTCTATCAACTATAACAACAACCCCGTCTGTATCTTTCTATATCTATGTCCTCTTCCCCAGCTACAGGGCTGCTTGTCTGCCAGGCCTGGTTGACTCCCTGATAAATCTGTGTTATCAGCTGAGTACTGTGGTATTTTGCTTTGCTTTTACATTGAACTGTTTCTTTCTGAGATGCCGAGTGCCTCTGAAAGCAAAGCTGAGTAAACCAATTACAAACAGTATATCAGCAACAGAGAATAGAGCGAGATTGATGTTTTCATGTCTTCTCAAGAGTCTTATTCATCCTATAAATACTGAGCGATGTTTCTTCGACTTTCTTCAACTAACCTCACCAAGGCGGCAGAGTAGCCTAGTGGTTAGAGTGTTGGACTAGTAACCAGAAGGTTGTGAGTTCAAACCCCTGAGCTGACAAGGTACAAATCTGTCATTCTGCCCCTGAACAGGCAGTTAACCCACTGTTCCCAGGCCGTCATTGAAAATAAGAATGTGTTCTTAACTGACTTGCCTGGTTAAATAAAGGTAAAATAAAAAGGCTACACTCATTAGAATGGCTCAATACCATCAACCACCAGCCCCTCCCTTCCTCCCTCCCATCACCCATCAGCCCCCTCCCTCCCATCACCCACCAGCCCCTCCCTTCCTCCCTCCCATCAGCCCCCCCCCTCCCTCCTATCACCCACCCACCAGCTCCCTCCCTCCTATCACCCACCCACCAGCTCTGTATTCCTGATGACCCTCTTCATTACCTCACATGGTTTCTCTGCATGGATAAATGATTCCTCTTTGAGCCGTGACAAAGATACAATTGCTATTGTTATAGTCTAGCTGCTGTGCTGGTTAGAAATTCTGCAGTTGGTGGCAAGGCTAATGATTAGAATCCCTGTAGTGACCTGCTATACTATTCGTCTTCTTCTGGGTTCTGTATCTGTTATGAGGAAGTGCCTTAAGTTGTGGCAGCATGTATCCCTGGTTCTATGCCGTTCATGGTCTGTCTGTCTGCTAATGTGGGTGCGGTGCTTGCAGACTATCGTCCTGGGGTACTTCCCAAATGGCACCCTATTCCCAATACAGGTTACTGAAGACGTGGAGATTAATAAACCAACGCTGAGCTGTTAAGGCAGTTGGTGCCATCTGTGTTTCAGCAGAAAGAAACATCACTGTTTTGACCAGGGCACTGTATATGGAATTGGGTGCTATTTTGTGATGCAGTCCAGGTCTAGGAGAAGAGAGCGTGGAGCCTAGACAGGCCTTGACAGGCTGTGTTGGCTGGCATCCTGGTGTCTCGGTCCAGCCTCCCTCCAGACGGCCTGGGCTGGGAACACACTAAGCCAGGGCTCCCTGTAGACGACTGGATGTTGACAGTACAGCCAACAGATCCACTCATCCTGCTTCACCCTGTTATGCTGTCTCAGCTAACAGACTGTTGTATCTCTTATGTTTTATATGCAAGCGACACTGATGTTTTCATGTCTTCTTAAGACTCTTGTACCGCCTATAAATACTGAGCGATGTTTCTTAGACTTTCTTCAACTAACCTCACCAAGGCGACACTCATTAGACAGGCTCAATACCATCAACCACCAGCCCCTCCCTTCCTCCCATCACCCACCAGCCCCTCCCTCCCTCCCATCACCCACCAGCCCCTCCCTCCCATCACCCACGAGCCCCTCCCTCCCTCCCATTACCCACCAGCCCCCTCCCTCCCATCACCCACCAGCCCCTCCCTCCCTCCCTCCCATCACCCACCAGCCCCCTCCCTCCCTCCCATCACCCACCAGCCCCTCCCTCCCTCCCATCACCCACCCACCAGCCCCTCCCTCCCTCCCTCCCTCCCTCCCTCCCTCCCTCCCTCCCTCCCTCCCATCACCCACCAGCCCCTCCCTCCCATCACCCACGAGCCCCTCCCTCCCTCCCATCACCCACGAGCCCCTCCCTCCCTCCCATTACCCACCAGCCCCCTCCCTCCCATCACCCACCAGCCCCTCCCTCCCTCCCATTACCCACCAGCCCCTCCCTCCCATCACCCACCAGCCCCTCCCTCCCTCCCTCCCTCCCTCCCTCCCTCCCTCCCTCCCTCCCATCACCCACAAGCCCCTCCCTCCCATCACCCACCAGCTCCTTCCCTCCCATCACCCACCAGCCCCTCCCTCCCATCACCCACTAGTCCCTCCCTCGCATCACCCACCCACCAGCTCCCTCCCTCCTATCACCCACCCACCCACCAGCTCCCTCCCTCCTATCACCCACCCACCAGCTCCCTCCCTCCTATCACCCAACCACCAGCCCCCTCCCTCCTATCACTCACCAGCTCCCTCCCTCCTATCACCCACCCACCAGCCCCTCCCTCCCATCACCCACCAGCCCCTCCCTCCCTCCCATCACCCACCCACCAGCCCCTCCCTCCCTCCCATCACCCACCCACCAGCCCCTCCCTCCCTCCCATCACCCACCCACCAGCCCCTCCCTCCCTCCCATCACCCACCAGCCCCCTCCCTCCCATCACCCACCAGTCCCTCCATCCCATCAACCACTAGCCCCTCTCTCCCATCACCCACTAGCCCCTCTCTCCCATCACCCACTCCCCTCCCTCCCATCACCCACCAGCCCCTCCCTCCCATCACCCACCAGCCCCTCCCTCCCATCACCCATCACCCACCAGCCCCTCCCTCCCATCACCCATCTGCCCCTCCCCCCATAACCCATCTGCCGCTCCCTCCCTCCCATCACCCACCAGCCCCTCCCTCCCATTATATATATATACCAGCCCCTCCCTCCCTCCCATCACCCACCAGCCCCTCCCTCCCCCCCATCACCCACCAGCCCCCCTCCCTCCCATCACCCACCAGCCCCTCCCTCCCATCACCCACCAGCTCCTTCCCTCCCATCACCCACCAGCCCCCTCCCTCCCATCACCCACCAGCCCCTCCCTCCCATCACCCACCAGCCCCTCCCTCCCATCACCCACCAGCTCCTTCCCTCCCATCACCCACCAGCCCCCTCCCTCCCATCACCCACTAGTCCCTCCCTCGCATCACCCACCAGCCCCTCCCTCCCATCACCCACCAGCCCCTCCCTCCCATCACCCACCAGCCCCTCCCTCCCTCCCATCACCCACCCACCAGCCCCTCCCTCCCTCCCATCACCCACCAGCCCCCTCCCTCCCATCACCCACCAGTCCCTCCATCCCATCACCTACTAGCCCCTCTCTCCCATCACCCACTAGCACCTCCCTCCCATCACCCACCAGCCCCTCCCTCCCATCACCCACCAGCCCCTCCCTCCCATCACCCATCACCCACCAGCCCCTCCCTCCCATCACCCATCTGCCCCTCCCCCATAACCCATCTGCCGCTCCCTCCCTCCCATCACCCACCAGCCCCTCCCTCCCATCACCCACCAGTCCCTCCATCCCATCACCCACTAGCCCCTCTCTCCCATCACCCACTAGCCCCTCCCTCCCATCACCCACCAGCCCCTCCCTCCCATCACCCACCAGCTCCTTCCCTCCCATCACCCACCAGCCCCTCCCTCCCATCACCCACCAGCCCCTCCCTCCCATCACCCACCACCCCTCCCTCCCATCACCCACCAGCTCCTTCGCTCCCATCACCCACCAGCCCCTCCCTCCCATCACCCACTAGTCCCTCCCTCGCATCACCCACCCACCAGCTCCCTCCCTCCTATCATCCACCCACCCACCAGCTCCCTCCCTCCTATCACCCACCCACCAGCTCCCTCCCTCCTATCACCCAACCACCAGCCCCCTCCCTCCTATCACCCACCAGCTCCCTCCCTCCTATCACCCACCCACCAGCCCCTCCCTCCCATCACCCACCAGCCCCTCCCTCCCTCCCATCACCCACCCACCAGCCCCTCCCTCCCTCCCATCACCCACCAGCCCCTCCCTTGCTCCCATCACCCACCCACCAGCCCCTCCCTCCCTCCCATCACCCACCAGCCCCCTCCCTCCCTCCCATCACCACCAGCCCAGCCCATCCCTTCCTCCCATCACCCACCAGCCCCTCCCTTCCTCCCATCACCCACCAGCCCCTCCCTTCCTCCCATCACCAACCAGCCCCTCCCTCCCATCACCCACCAGCCCCTCCCTTCCTCCCATCACCCACCAGCCCCTCCCTTCCTCCCATCACCCACCAGCCCCTCCCTTCCTCCCATCACCAACCAGCCCCTCCCTTCCTCCCATCACCCACCAGCCCCTCCCTCCCATCACCCACCAGCCCCTCCCTTCCTCCCATCACCAACCAGCCCCTCCCTCCCATCACCCACCAGCCCCTCCCTCCCATCACCCACCAACCCCTCCCTCCCATCACCACCAGCCCCTCCCTCCCATCACCCATCACCCACCAGCCCCTCCCTCCCATCACCCATCACCCATCTGCCGCTCCCTCCCTCCCATCACCCACCAGCCCCTCCCTCCCATCATCCACCAGCCCCTCCCTCACATCACTCACCAGCTCCTTCCCTCCCATCACCCACCAGCCCCTCCCTCCCATCACCCACTAGTCCCTCCCTCGCATCACCCACCCACCAGCTCCCTCCCTCCTCTCACCCACCCACCAGCTCCCTCCCTCCTATCACCCACCCACCAGCTCCCTCCCTCCTATCACCCACCAGCCCCTCCCTTCCTCCCATCACCCACCAGCCCCTCCCTCACATCACTCACCAGCTCCGTCCCTCCCATCACCCACCAGCCCCCTCCCTCCCATCACCCACTAGTCCCTCCCTCCTCTCACCCACCCACCAGCTCCCTCCCTCCTATCACCCACCCACCAGCTCCCTCCCTCCTATCACCCAACCACCAGCCCCTCCCTCCCATCACCCACCAGCCCCTCCCTTCCTCCCATCACCCACCAGCCCCTCCCTCCCTCCCATCACCCACTAGCCCCTCCCTCCTTTCACCCACCAGCTCCTCCCTCCTATCACCCACCCACCAGCTCCCTCCCTCCTATCACCCACCCACCAGCCCCCCTCCCATCACCCACCAGCCCCTCCCTCCCATCACCCACCAGCCCCTCCCACACATCACCCACCAGCCCCCCTCCCTCACATCACCCACCAGCCCCCCTCCCATCACCCACCAGCCCCCTCCCTCCCATCACCCACCAGCCCCTCCCTTCCTCCCATCACCCACCAGCCCTTCCCTCCCATCACCCACCAGCCCCTCCCTCCCATCACCCACTAGCCCCTCCCTCACATCACACTTACAGGCCCACCTGTCTCTCTATCCTCCGGGTGTCTGTTTGTATTGTTAGTATTGACCTTGCCTCCGGTGATGACGGAGGGGAAAAGAGGTTTTTAATGTGGTGCCAGTCTGCCAGTGTCGTACCTTCATGCATCATGGGTCTGTCTGTCACCATGGCACCCTTCACCACAGAACATTTTTAAGCCTTCTAAGACCCAGACCATCATAACCTTTATGGCAGCCATTGAGTGGTAGATCAAAGAGACTGCGATAAAAACCCTGGTGAAGACAAACAAACTCTCCTCCAACGCAGTTCTCACTCAGACTGCCCGTCTCCATGGTGATCCTCGCGACAGGGAGTCCTGTGTGACTGTTGTCGACCTGAAAACGAACGCATCACAGAGGAAATTTTAAAGCCCTCAGCTTCACAAGCCAGAAGGAACAGAACACGATGTTGTGAACAGGAGAATATCGGGACAGAATCAGATGAATAAAGCGTGTTATTATAACCAATGAGACTCAGTCAAATGCTACTGACGCACAAGATGCTTCAATGGATAATTCTTCTATTGCATTCTCAACTCTAACAACTGAGTATTGAAAAGGAATCGAACGGAATGTGTTCACAGACCATTATTCTCAATGTATTTCAACCCTTCCCTGTGTAGGATTATAGCTGTTCAAATCCATACCATTTTTTGCTCAGAGATGAGTACAGCAAAGTGCTAGTCTGTGAATAATTAATGCTCCTCTTAGGTGTGCTGATAATATGAATTATGTAAAAACAGAATAGGTTATCAGTGTTTTGATCTTTCTCCCAACCAGGGAGAGAACTCCAATTCCATAATAAAAAGTGTGTGCATGTTTGCGTGTGGGAGAGCAATATTTACATGGATGTTACAGTAATCATTCCTTTTGCTGTTAGAAACCGATGCCTTTTGTTCCCCAGGCAATCATTTATTTTCTCTCCCTCCCTCTCTTCTCTCTCCCTCTCTCTCTTCTCTCTCCCTCTCTCTCTTCTCTCTCTCTCTCTCTCTCTCTCTCATCTCTCTCCCTCTCTCTCTTCCTCTCTTCTCTCTCTCTCTCTCTCTCTTCTCTCTCTCTCTCTCTCTCTCTCTCTCTTATCTCTCTCTCTCTCTCTCTCTCTCTCTTCTCTCTCTCCCTCTCTCTTCTCTTTCTCTTCTCTCTCTCCCTTCTCTCTCTCTTCTCTCTCTCCCTCTCTCTCTTCTCTCTCTCTTCTCTCTCTCCCTCTCTCTCTTCTCTCTCTAGCTGTTTCATTCATGAGACACAGCGCATCAGCCTTCGGATTTGCCGTGAGTTCCATTTATACATATTAATTAGTCATAAAGTCACGGTGTTCATTTATTAACGCTGGTTGGGTTCGGATGCCATGCTGCCATCGTCTCCTTGGTAACAGCCAGGGAAGCATGAGAACACATCAGAACACTGTGATAACAGAGCAGTCCCCACAGACCATGGAAATAGAATCCCTTCTGTTTTTATTTATATGCCACAGACACTGTAGTAGGAAGCTCTGGTTTATTTCTTCATTTGAATCCCCATTAGCTTTTACAGAAGCAGCAGCTACTCTTTCTGGGGCCACAAAATAAATAACCACAAAACATAACAAAACACTGACACACTGATAGACAAGTCACACAAATGTTTTATTCAATGATATACAAACAATACAACTAAAATATACAACAAACAAGAATGGCGTCTAGAATGCAATTAAAGGACCCTATAATTCCATGTCAGGTATACCAGGACAGGTTACTGAAGACATGGATGTTGATAACAACACTGAGCTGTTAAGGCAGTTGGTGGCATCTATGTTTTAACAGAAAGAAACGGCACTGTTAACGTGTGTGTTTCCCCACTTTTTCGAAGGAATTAATATCCCAAAGTAATTGTGTGCTAGTTGGTAGCTATAGCTGCATGAAACCAGAGGGTAGCAGTATAATTACAACCACAGTGAGTGTGTCTGGTAGTGCCTGCAGGCTTGAGTCTGTCTTCCGACTGCTGAGCTGTAGTAGTAGGCCGTTAATGGCACCACAGGGGATAGATGTGTTGGTCTCACAGTAAAGAATCCTGCAGTTCAATAACCACGCTACTCTAGTGGAAGATATAGGGAGTTTAGGGTAGTAGTGGAATGGATGGCGGGACTGTAGACAGTGAATATGATGCATGTTATTTTACTATTTGATGCATCCCCACTGGAAACCTAATGCCTGTCTTTACAGTTTGACGCCACGTTGGACGTGCTATCTTCAATCATCGTGCTGTGGCGTTATAGCAACGCAGCAGCTGTCCACTCTGCCCATAGGGAATACATGTGAGTAAAACGGCCACAAAATTGAACATTGCATGGTGTTCCCAAATAGAATGTTCCCTGTTCACCATCATAGAAACAGTTCTCCCCTAGTAGCCTACTGGATTAAATTACATTTTCTTTGAATCTATATCAGTGTCTTGTACATAGTGCTGTGGGGGTCATGACACTTTGTAAGCCGATTATTGTCAAGCAAATAACTATTAATATAAACAAATATATCATCTGCTGGTTTTCACTCACAGCCTACAAGCCACTGATACAGACCTTTGGAACATCGACATGTTAAAAAGTCTAATAAAAGCCATGTAATAAAGCCAACACCATCACAATACATCCATGTAATAAAGCCAACACCATCACAATACATCCATGTAATAAAGCCAACACCATCACAATACATCCATGTAATAAAGCCAACACCTTCACAATACATCCATGTAATAAAGCCAACACCTTCACAATACATCCATGTAATAAAGCCAACACCTTCACAATACATCCATGTAATAAAGCCAACACCTTCACAATACATCCATGTAATAAAGCCAACACCTTCACAATACATCCATGTAATAAAGCCAACACCATCACAATACATCCATGTAATAAAGCCAACACCATCACAATACATCCATGTAATAAAGCCAACACCATCACAATACATCCATGTAATAAAGCCAACACCTTCACAATACATCCATGTAATAAAGCCAACACCATCACAATACATCCATGTAATAAAGCCAACACCTTCACAATACATCCATGTAATAAAGCCAACACCTTCACAATACATCCATGTAATAAAGCCAACACCTTCACAATACATCCATGTAATAAAGCCAACACCATCACAATACATCCATGTAATAAAGCCAACACCATCACAATACATCCATGTAAAAAGCCAACACCATCACAATACATCCATGTAATAAAGCCAACACCATCACAATACATCCATGTAATAAAGCCAACACCATCACAATACATCCATGTAATAAAGCCAACACCATCACAATACATCCATGTAATAAAGCCAACACCTTCACAATACATCCATATTTTGTTTTAGACAGGTCTAAAGAAACATGATCTGAAGAAAATATACTCTACCTCAGAAGAACAGAATAGTGTACTCTGAGTTGTCCTTATGTTAGGCCCTGATCTGGCTATGCCGTATGGCTGTGCGCTACACTAGTTCATTTAGCAGACAAGAATTGCTTAGAATTATGTGGCATTATTTTATATTATTTTATAGAATGAAGAATAAAATTGAACAAAGCTGAATAGAAAGCATCTTTTCCCCAGTTAATTTCAGAGGGAGTAGCTATTCTGTGTTGAGTGGTTAACAAAGAAATAGGTCCTCTTATATGCTTCATTTAGAGTTATTTATGTAACTTTAGTTGTGAATCAAACATTGGGCTATATGTTTTGATTTTTAATACATACTAAGGCTGCATGATGCGACTCTAATGATGCTTTGAAAAAAGTTGCATGAAAGGCATGAGCTCAGGAGACACTTCATCACTCTCTCATTCACAATTTTACAAGCACTTGATAATGCCTCAAATTTCCTAGCGGCAGTTCCTTTGTATGGTCGTAATGCACCCTAATAAAATCCATGCCTTTTGCGGGCATTGTTGTCACGACTGTTGAAGGAAGTGGACCACGGTGCAGCGTGGTAAGCGTACATGTTCTTTTATTATAGAAAATGACGCCAACAAAACAACAAACAAGAAAACAACCGTGAAGCTACAGGCTATGTGCCATAAACAAAAGTCAACTTCCCACAAAGACAGGTGGGAAAAGGGCTACCTAAGTATGGTTCTCAATCAGAGACAACGATAGACAGCTGTCCCTGATTGAGAACCCTACCCGGCCAAAACATAGAAATGCAAATAATAGAACATAGAATACCCACCCCAAATCACACTATGACCAAACCAAATAGAGACATAAAAAGGATCTGACAGTTGTGCCCTTGGGCTGAATATTATAATTCCCTTCTCCCGGCTGCTCGCTCCGAAGCACATCTCACTCACATGGCTCTCCGTCACGTCATGTGATTGGATCTATCTCACAGGCTACAAGTGAAGACAGACACATTGGGGACGCAACTGCCCGCGTTCTCATCCAATTCCGAGGCGCGTATTGAAGATATTGGAATAATTGTCCACATTTACTTTTCGTCAGCCAACAAGATGGGTAGGCCTAACAAACAGCAAAAGCACTAGCCTATGTCAATCTACTATCCCCATAGTACAAAAGTTGACCTATTCTATACTGTGCGAGAAAAAAATATTCCAAACATAGTCTGGGACAGTTGTTGGATCTGATAGATCCCAAATTAATACAACCACTAGTCTCAAACTTTTTAAAGTAATGAGGCTGACGCAATAGATCAGAACGTTTAGCCTAAAATGTTGACAAACTGTTCAGCTATTTCTTCACATTAGAAGTGCAGCAATACGCACACGGCAGTAAGCGTATTGCAGGAAAACACCAGTAGTAGCAGGAAAACACCATTCTCAAAAGTGACCTCAAATGTGATTATGCATGTAATCTTTTAATATTTTTATGGTGATAATGATCTTCCCCAAACTTGAAACTTACCCTCTGCACATGTATGCTAGTTAGGCTCTACACCCGTTATAAAGCAGATTAATGTGCTTAATTTTAAGATGTTTTTTGGCCACTTTAGTTGTGATACAAACATTGTTAAAATATATAGGCCTATGGGCTAGGCTACACGAGGTGTGTGACTATTATTTGAAAAAATTGCATGCGCTGTTTCTTGCCTTAAGCTGGGCATCATTCACAAGTCATAGTGTGAAATTAGTTCAAAAGAATATATGTATGAAATTATTTTTTTATTTAGAATGTATCGTTATCATGCACATGTCTCAAAACAGGGAAGGGGGAAAAAAGCATGGTATCTATGCACTTAAATAGCGAATGGAGGACGCTATTCCCATGGTTAATTTTCATGCCAACTGTGTAGGTTATAATCCTGTTGAAAAGATAAGCAATGTGCTTAATATTAGGAAGGTTGAGAAAAAATAAATATAGTAGGCCCAGCCTATAGAAAGCTGATGGGATCCTCCTCTTTTTAATAGAGGCCATCACTCTGTTTTCTCACACAATTGCATAGCCTATAGAAATGTTGCGCAACAGGAGCTCATGGGTTCTCATGAAGTGTTTTATTAGATTTTTGATGACATTTGCATTGATGTCAGAGTTTTTAGAAGGACAATGACTCGTGACCGCCGGTGTGGCGGTAATACGATCACCATAACAGCCCTACTTGTACATGACTATATTGAGCTGTTATTACATGTATTTTTAGTCCAGGCAGCCTGGTAGAATGTCTTCTAAATGTTAAACATATGTACAGTATATCTTCAACAGAGTTATAGGATACAGTATATCTTCCACAGTGTTACATGATACAGTATATCTTCCACTGAGATACAGGATACAGTATACCATCCACAGTGTTACAGGGTACAGTATATCTTCCACAGTATTACAGGATACAGTATATCTTCCACTGAGATACAGGGTACAGTATATCTTCCACAGTATTACAGGATACAGTAAATCTTCCACAGTGTTACAGGATACAGTATATCTTCCACTGAGATACAGGATACAGTATATCTTCCACAGTATTACAGGAAACAGTATATCTTCCACGGTATTACAGGATACAGTATATCTTCCACAGTATTACAGGATACAGTATATCTTCCACTGAGATACAGGATACAGTATATCTTCCACAGTATTACAGAATACAGTATATCTTCCACAGTATTACAGGATACAGTATATCTTCCACTGAGATACAGGATACAGTAAATCTTCCACAGTATTACAGGATACAGTATATCTTCCACAGTATTACAGAATACAGTATATCTTCCACAGTATTACAGGATACAGTATATCTTCCACTGAGATACAGGATACAGTAAATCTTCCACAGTGTTACAGGATACAGTATATCTTCCACAGTGTTACAGGATACAGTATATCTTCCACTGAGATACAGGATACAGTATACCATCCACAGTGTTACAGGATACAGTATATATTCCACTGAGATACAGGATACAGTATATCTTCCATAGTATTACAGGATACAGTAAATCTTCCACTGAGATACAGGATACAGTATATCTTCCACAGTATTACAGGATACAGTATATCTTCCACTGAGATACAGGATACAGTATATCTTCCACAGTATTACAGGATACAGTATATCTTCCACAGTATTACAGGATACAGTATATCTTCCACAGTATTACAGGATACAGTATATCTTCCACTGAGATACAGGATACAGTATATCTACCACAGTGTTACAGGATACAGTATATCTTCCACTGAGATACAGGATACAGTATACCATCCACAGTGTTACGGGATACAGTATACCATCCACAGTATTACAGGATACAGTATATCTTCCACTGAGATACAGGATACAGTATACCATCCACAGTGTTACAGGATACAGTATATCTACCACAGTGTTAGTGGGGTTCATCCTAGTTCATATCTTTATCCTGGTTCGACAGCACCTCACTGTTACTTCCTAAGCACTGCAGGTTCTACAATGAGAAAGGACACCGACACCCGTCTACCATCCATCTTATGTATGCCCACTGTAGGGGGATGGGAGTACAGGACTGGAGGGGGGAAGGGATGGATGGATGAAGACATTCTCATTCTCAGTCAAAACCAGAGATAAATGGGGAAGTAATGGCGAAGGAAGAAAACGACATCTTTCTCCGGCTCCAAAGAGGCACTAAACTGTGAAGCTGCTGCTGGAACCGTTGCCAGGAACCCAGAGAACTGACACCTTTCACTTTTGTTTAATGTCTGATTAAACCTGTGTTAAAATAGCACTCACAAACAGCTCTTGGTCCCTGGAGAACCAGTACAGCAATTCAAGTGTACCACAGAGAGGTGAAGCTAACAAAAACTGCAAGGCAATTTGTTAACTTTAAAATGTATTTTAGTTCAGATTTTTTCTTCCATTTTTTACTGGATGATGACAAGGGAATCAACCCTCAGTAAACCCATGTAACACATGAATTATAATTTATGCACTTTATACAATTTATGCATATATCACACTAAATAATCCTACATTTACCACATAAAATCTACACTATTAGAAAAAAAACTTGCTAAGTAGAACCAGGGTTCTTCGGTTTTTCCCCATAGGGAACCTTTTTGGTGCTGGAAAGAACCCTTTGTCGTGTGTACGGTTCTTCAAAGAACTCCCTCCCACCCCAAAGAACTCCCTCCCTCCCACCCTCTATGAAGAACTCTCTATGAACGGTTCTACCAAGAACCATTTTATCATCTAAAAGTTCTTCCTAGAACTGTCTGTGAAGGGTTCTAACCCTTTTTGTCTTTGGACGGTTCCACCAGCATTATTATCCTTTAAATGTCATTATTTATGACAATTCATAAGGCCTTATTTTGAGGGCCTAGTTATATATACCCTAACACAGTGTTGTTAGGAATTTCCTGGTTTATAGGCCACATCAGGGCTCATTATCAAGTCACATGATGTATAATTCCTGTTGGAATCCAATTCAAAGTTAGGATATCCAACAAGTTGAATTGTTAATCACCTGCAACCTATATTCAGAATGACTGCCAGGGTAGGGAAGAATGGATACTGAGACGACCTCAATCATTTCATGTACTGGAACAAACATCTCAGTAACTGACGGGTGCAAAACATCTAATTATTAACAGATTGGATTAGTTTAGAACACAATGGTTTTTATCTTTGTGTAGCATAGAATGTATCAACCAAGCAACGTACTGTACATACAAAAACACTGATATTACAGCAAATCAAACCATTCTGAAAATCTCCCTGCAACAAAGCATGCTGGGAAATATTATATATTGTTCTATGTAGAACCCTTCTTGCCTTCCAAAGAAACCTTCTTGCCTTCCAAAGAATCATCAAAGAACCCTTTCCTCCAAAAATGGTTCTTAGGATGTTAAAGGTTCTTGGTAGAATCCTTTGTCTTACAAAGAACTCTTGTCTTCCAAAAGGGGTTCTTCTGATGAAAACAGTTGTTGGTAGAATCCTATCCCCCCACAAAGAACCCTTTTTCTAAGAGTGTAATTGTATGGTAATAGTATGGTATGGTAATGGTATGGTAATGGTATGGTATTGTAATGGTATTGTATTGTAATGGTATGGTATGGTAATAGTAATGGTATGGTATGGTAATGGTATGGTAATAGTATGGTAATGGTATTGTAATGGTATGGTATGGTAGGGTAATGGTAATGGTATGGTATGGTATGGTAATGGTATGGTATGGTAATGGAATGGAATGGTATGGAAATTGTATTGTTATGGTATGGTATAGGTAATGGTATTGTAATGGTATGGTATGGTATTGTAATGGTATGGTAGGGTATAGGTAATGGTAATGGTATGGTATTGTAATGGTATGGTATGGTATGGTAATGGTATGGGATGGTAATGGTATGGTATGGGATGGTAATGGTATGGTATGCATTATGCGGTAATATGTTTTGGTTTCTGTCTGTCCACAGAGCGTGTGTGGTCCTTGGGGTGGTCTTCATCTTGTCCTCCCTGTGCATTCTGGGAAAAGCCATCCATGACCTGGCCACCAAGCTGCTTCCTGAAGTGGTGAGAGACGCACACACGCGGACATGCACGCACGCACGCACACACACAAATAGACACAAATGCTCACAGCTGCAAACACCAACACAGAAAACCCTGTCATGAGACATCAGTGTGATGAATCAGTTATTTTAGAATCTTTCCTCAAAGTCGTCACCATGTTTTATGTACCAGGAGATGTCTTTTTATAGCCCCCTTTTTCTACCTTGTGATGTCGAAGAAGTCTTCCTCTGCCCCTCTCTGATTCACCTACCCATGTGGTGAAGTGCAAGGCCTGCTGAGGTTAAGGCAAGGCAAAGGAAGCAGAGAAAGGAGTGGCTCGGTTAATCCTGGAATAGTCTCATCTCACTGCTGCCAGGAAATGCAACCTGTTCTACACTTCTGTAGATTGATGCTGCGGTAGAGATTTAAAAAGGTTGCCTCATCAAACCAACAACGTTTCCGTTCTAGACAGATAGCTATATAAGGTATGCAATGGCAGTTATCAGCCCTTATGGCCCTTACAATGTATTCCATTATATATAATTAAGTGCACAATCTTCACATATCCAATGTGATAGTATAATTGTAGGATATTGGTTTGAAGGTGTAAATGTTTCAATGAATGCAAATGAACCTCAACTCTCACATTTTCTCTCACTTTCACATTCTCTCTCTGACTGCCTCTACTCTCTCACTCTCTCTCTCTCGCTTTTGTGCTCTCTCTCTCTCTCTCTCTCGCTTTCGCTCTCTCTCTCACGCTCACTCTCCCTTTCGTTCTCTCTATTTGCTGTCTCGGTTGGTAAATGATGGTAAATGATGGTAAATGAGTGATTTCTCTCTGATTTGGAGCCAACACCAGTAATCAGTGAAGCTGTAAAGTCTTTTAAGTCTGCTTCATGGCAACGGAGCGCCAACAGCTGTTGTGCGATGTAACCACTGGTCTGAAAACGACCAATTAGCTGCTCATTACCACGACAATCAGGAAGTAAAGGAGCTGATCCACAGCCCAGCCCAGAGTACAGGTCTTCACGGGTCCAAAAAGTTGGACCCAATATGTGTAAATATATTTAGAGACCCGTTCCGAACGGAGGGAGAGAGGTGCCACTCTAACAGGCAGGGAGGGGCCGTACTGTTATCGAGTGACATGGGGAGCAGTACACTAATAGCTGCCATAGCTATGTTTTATATCAATCAATATGATGCACATGGGGACAAAGATCGTACTTTTTGGAGAAATGTCCTCTTGTCTGATGAAACAAAAACTGTTTGGCCATAATGACAATCGTTATGTTTGGAGGAAAAAGGGGGAGGCTTTCAAGCCGAAGAACACCATCCCAACGGTGGCAGCATCATATTGTGGGGGTGATTTGCTGCAGGAGGGTCTGGTGTACTTCACAAAATAGATAGCATCATGAGGAAGCAAACATCTCAAGACATCAGTCAGGAAGTTAAAGTTTGGTCGCGAATGGGTCTTCCAAATGGACAATGACCCCAAGCATACTTCCAAAGTTGTGACAAAATGGCTTAAGGACAACATAGTCAAGGTATTGTAGTGGCCATCACAAAGCCCTGACCTCAATGGAAAATTTGTGGGCAGAACTGAAAAAGCGTGTGCGAGCAAGGAGGCCTACAAAACCTGACTCAGTTACAGGAATGGGACAAAATTCACCCAACTTATTGTGTGAAGCTTGTTGAAGGCTAACTTGACCCAAGTTAAACAATATAAAGGCAATGCCACCAAATACTAATTTAGTGTATGTAAGCTTCTGACCCTCTGGGAATGTGATGAAAGAAATAAAAGCTGGAAAGAAATTATATTATTCTGACATTTCACATTCTTAAAATAAAGTGGTGATCTTAACTAAACTAAAGACAGAGCATTTTTACTATTATTAAATGTCAGGAATAGGGAAAAACTCAGTTTAAATGTATTTGGCTCAGGTGTATGTAAACTTCTGACTTCAACTGTACACGCACTGTAATTTAAATCTAAAATCCTTGGTTGCTACATCCATTTATGCAATACCATGATATACCCATTGATTAGTGAAAAATATAACTTATAAATACCTCATGAGGTTAGTTCTACTGTCGTACCCCATCAGAGCATAAAATATT